>NW_024622058.1:0-2834 GCF_008729295.1 Plectropomus leopardus
GTGTGTGTGAGTGTCTGTGTGTGTGTGTGTGTGAGTGTGAGTGTGTGAGTGTGTGTGTGTGTGTGTGTGTGAGTGTGAGTGTGAGTGTGTGAGTGTGTGTGTGTGTGTGTGTGTGTGTGTGTGTGAGTGAGTGTGTGTGTGTGAGTGTGTGAGTGTGTGTGTGTGCGTGCAGAGATACAGAAACTTAGACGCCTCACCGGCTGCTGAATCGTACTTCACTTTTTCTAACTAGGTCATCCTTGAATACAAGTGGACGTTTGTGTCAGTTTTTGACAAAATCCCTCAAGGTGTTCTCGAGATGTCACAATAATTAAAAACAGACTCAAGATCACAGAGACCTTGACCGCTGAATGCCAAAATCTAATCAGTCATCTTTGAGTCCAAGTGGACGTTTGTGCCAAATTTGAAGAAATTCCCTCAAGGTGTTTTTGAGATATCGTGCTCATGAAAATAAGATGGATGCAAGGTCACCCAGGTCAATGACCTTTGACAACTAAATTCTAATCAGTTCACTGTTAAGTCCAAGTGGACATTTGTCCAAGTGGACATTTATGCCAAATTTGAAAAAAATCTCTCAAGGTTTTCTCGAGATGGTGTTTTCATGAGAATGAAAAAGACTAAAGGTCACAGCGACCTTGTCCTTTGAATACAGTTCATCCTTGAGTAAAGGTGGGTGTTTGTGCCAAACGTAAGGAAATTCCCCCGAGGCATTTTGAGATATCACATTCACGAGAATGAGATAAATGTAGAGTCACAATGACCTTTTACCACCAAAATCTAATAGTTCATCGTTAAGTCCAAGTGGAAATCGGTGCCGGATTTTTAAAAATCCCTCAAGGTGTACTTTAGATACCACATTTGTTGGAATGGAACAGATGCAAGATCATTTTGACCTTGACCTTTGAATATCAAACTCTAATCATAATATCATCCTTAAGTCCAAGTGGACATTTGTGCCAAATTTAAGGAAAATTCCTCAATGCATTCTTGAGATATCACAATAGCGAGAATGAGATGAACATAAGGTCACAAAGACCTTTGATCACCAAATTTTACCCAGCTCATCCTTGATCGAAGTGGATGTTTGTGCCAAAGTTAAGGAAACTCCCACAAAGTGTTTTTGAGATATTACATGAAAATGAGGTAGACGCAAGGCCACAATAACAGTGACATTTGACCATCCAAGTCTGATCAGCTCTTCCTTGAGTTTAGGAGGATGTTTGTGCCAAATTTGAAGAATTTTCCCGTAAGGTGTTTATGAGATCTCATTTGCACGAGAATAGGACGGACAGACAACAAAAAACATAAAAGAAATCATCAGTCTGAAATATTAAAAACTATTTTTTAGAGAATAATTTTAAAATTGCCAAAATATTTTGGACCCCTGTAGATTTTTGTCAAAATCTGATGATAAATATTGTGTTATATTTTGGAGGGGCTGTAATGACTTCCTGTTAATGATAATTAGTTTAAAATGGTCACACTGCTGCGTTTGTCTCCGTTTGAGGCTCCGCTCTTTGAATCTTTATTGGCATGTTTATTTCTGCGTCTCCTGCGTTTGGTTGTGATGGCGCGTCCAGATGAATCAGCGTTAAACAGCAGACGGAGGAGCCGAGGAGGTGCAGAGGAGGAGCCGAGGAGGTGCAGAGGAGGAGCCGAGGAGGTGCAGAGGAGCAGACGGGTCGAGCTGTCAGATATTTTAAAGTAATTAAGGCGAGCAGGTTGAAATGAGCGCTGCGTCTGCGTCTCCTCTCTCTCCTGGGACGATGACTGACAGAAAATAAAAAGAAAGTAAAACCCCGTCACTGCTCGCCCTCTGACCCTCGCCTCCTTCATCGTCCCGTCTCTCCTCCTCTCCTTCATCTCCTCCTCTCCTTCATCTCCTCCTCTCTTTCTTCATCAACTCGCTGCACTTTGTCCCCGACTGTCTCTGAAAATCTTTTCACCACGCTCCCCCTCCTGCACTTTCTTCATTATCACTTCTGCTCTTGACTTTTGTTTTTGTGGAATTGTTTTTCTCCTCTTATCTCTGAAGCAAGCGGCTGCTTTTTCCTTTTTTTTCTTTTTTTTTTACACAGAGACAGAAAAAGAAAAGAGACGCGCTGATGTGAAGATGTGAAATTGTGATGAATTTCAAGTCCAAACGAAATGAGACCGCAGACTCGGGGAAGTGAAGGAGGCCAAAATGAGATGAGAGTGAAGAGAGAAAAAACATGAGCTCAACTTAAAAAACAGTTTCCGAACACGAGCCGAGAGCATCTTCAGTTTGTTGTTACGCTGCGTTATAAACCGTCGTGTTGTTTCCTGCTTCGTGCTGAGCTGCTCTGTAAAAACATGTCAATAAAGATTATTCAAATGAAAGTCAGCTGAGAGAGAGAGAGAGACAGAGAGTCATCTCCTGAAAGTCATGATTTCTTTCTCTATAAGTTTCAGAGGCTGTTACAGGATTTTAGGACATTTGTAGGATTTTTGGACATTTGTACATCAGTGTCTCAGCTGTGTCCTCTGTCGGAGGGTGTGGGCATCTGTTTTGATCCTTTTTACGTCTCTGACACCTTAAAAAGACAAAAACTATTCACACAGCCAATCACTTTATTTTATCTGAGAATTAGAAAATGTTTGGGGGCCACCAGGGGCCCTATCAGGGGCCAGATTTGTCCAGAAGGCTGTAAATTGAGTATCACTGGACTGCATCCTAAAACTCAGTCGCTATTCGTTTGCTATTGGTCGAGTCTCCGACTTCTCCAGTCAAAGGTCAACAAGGCTGAACTCAACATAATGCATATGTGTGTGTGTGTGTGTGTGTGTGTGTGTGTGTGTGTGTGTGTGTGTGT
>NW_024622059.1:0-1555 GCF_008729295.1 Plectropomus leopardus
ATAGTTAGTGTAAATCTCCCACAGACTGTGATCTAATTTTCATTATTTGTCTTCAGCACCTTCTGCAGGGTAAAAGATGGACATCCTGTCCCCTCCTGTGGACAGACGGCAGACAACAGATGAGGATCCAGCAGGTGTGTGTGTGTGTGTGTGTGTTTGTGTGTTTGTGTGTGTGTGTGTGTGTTTGTTGTCTTGGTATTTTTATGTTTCTGAGGTCCAATTTTAGATCACAAGAGAATATTTTGGACAAAACAACTCTAGTGACACAATCTAAACACCTGTAAAAGTGGTTGTTCTCACTGTGTTTCAAGCCAGAATAGTGCAATGAAGAGTGTTTGTTTTTTTGCCGTAACATCAGGAAAAGACGTAGTTTTTACTGAGACATTGCTGCATTTCTTGTGGCACAAAAAGCAGTTGTTTTTTTCTGAGACATCGCTGCGTCTCAAGCCTGGATCGCACCACAAAAGTGTCTGTTTTTACAGAGACATCGATGCATTTCCTGCAGTGATAGTGCCCCGAAAACTTTTCAACATATCCGCTGCATAATGACGTACAAATGTAACATTTCTGATTTGCAGAAATGCACAAATGTATTTCGGGTGATTGGCTTGGATTTTTTTGCAGGCAAATTTGAGGTTTACAATTTAAAAAAGCCATATTTTCCAGCGAATCCTCGTTCATTTCCCGCTCTTTTTGTTAAACGTGTGAACGTCTCGCTCACGTCCATCACCGTCACAACTTTTATGAAAAACACTCGCTGAACTAAAGAGAGAGGAGCTGATAATCTCGGGTTCACGTCAGCGATAAGAAACCAGCCGATAAGAAAGACAATGGAGTGTGTGAGAGTGAGACGATAAGATAAGAGCACGCTGAGGAGTTATTGTGAAATTACTTTTATGTTTCATTCACAGAAAGATGCTGCAAATATTCGTCATCTGCATAAAAAGGATCTTTGCTGCGTTTATCTGTATTTAAATGGTTTTTGATGTAAAAACATCAGTGCAACAGCTGATTAATAACTTTTCATGTGAAGTGTGATCAAAAATGTTTCTTTATTTAATTTCTGTGTCATCTTCTGTTTCTCTAATTAGCTGTTGAGTTAATTTCCGGTCGTTTTAGTTGAATTGAGGCGTTCTTTGAAGAAATTCATCATCTGCATCTCTGTTTTCTGAATAATTGACTCCAGATCACAAAGTTCCCTCCAAGAAACTTCCTAGAAAATTGTTGGGAATTTATGGGCTCGTAAAACGAAGCATTACCATTTCATTTCCCAACATAAAAAAATAAATAAAAATATACAAGCAGTTTAAAAGCCCTTTTCAAGCTGCCAAGAATTAAATTAAATTCCTGCGGTCTGCATCCTTTATCTGTTTATTGTTTTGTTGTAAGTGGAGAGGATGTCGGCGCGGATGATTGTTTCAACCAGACTTTGATCCGTCTTTGGCGTTTCTGTCTGTGTATTTTTCTTTTAATCACTTATTTTAAACTTATTGTGCCAAAATCTAACCAAACCCAAAGCATAACTTCAAAACTGTTACTTTTTCAATTTTTTTTT
>NW_024622060.1:0-3479 GCF_008729295.1 Plectropomus leopardus
GGGGAAGGCGGCGGGGGGCCACAGCGGCCCCCCACCCTCACCCCAGCCAGGGGCGCATTTGGCTCTATTATAAACGCAGAAATGGTCTGAAAAGAGCATGAAACTTAAATCACCAAAACTGAAAAAACCGTAAAAGATACAAAAGAGATGAATCATACCAGAAGAGCTGAAGGCCTTGTGACCCGTTAATTGGTAAAATGGAGTCTCTAGCTGAAAGTATGCAGAAGCAGTGGACTTTGAAAGTGGAGTGGGTTAAAGAGCTTTCATTACCAACTGACATCTTGAATTGGCCACAAGGGCCAATTAAGGGCCCTCTCCACCTGAGGGGCCACAAGGGCCTACCAATAGCCTACTTTTGGTCCCTCTGAAGGAGGGCCTGCAAGTGGACCATTGATTACTTACTGGCATCTTCAATTGGCCACAAGGGCCAATTAAGGGCCCTCTCCACCTGAGGGGCCACAAGAGCCAATCAACAGGCCACTTGTGGCTCCTTCTTCAGAGGGCCCACAAATATACCATTGATACTAACTGGCATCTTGAATTGGCCACAAGGGCCAATTAAGGCAATTAAGGGCCCTCTCCACCTAAGGGGCCACAAGGGCCAATTAAGGGCCCTCTCCACCTGCGGGGCCACAAGGGACAATCAATAGCCTGTGGACCATTGATTACTAACTGGCATCTTCAATTGGCCACAAGGACCATTGATGGCAATATAAAGGGTCAGTTAACCATTAATTACTAGTGGACAAGTGGACCAGGCATCACTTTACATTGGAAAAGTCACGCACACACGGGGATGGCTCTGTGTGTGTGTGTGTGTTACTGCCTGTTGCCATGGTAAATATCCACCTGAGGGGCCACAGGGGCCAATCATTAAATACTAACCGGCATCTTCAATTGGCCACAAGGGCCAATTAAGGGCCCTCTCCACCTGAGGGGCTACAAGGGCCAATGATGGCAATATAAAGGGTCAGTTAACCATTAATTACTAGTTGACAAGTGGACCAGGCATCACTTTACCCTTGGGGGTATGTGTTGCGACGAATAGTAATAGGTTCCTTGCACTGCTATGCAGTGCAGGCATCCTAATAACCTGTGTGTTTGGACATTCTGAGTGCAACAGCATTTCCTTTTTTGAACTAAAACATTTTGTATCCGTTCTACTGGACATATTTCTTTGTCAACAAGCTCATCTTCACACCTGAGGTATTCCAGGTCCTCCAGGCTTGAAATGAAGGGGTCGCCCACAATTCCTTTGATAAGTACTAGTCAACATCAGCACAAAGGGACTTAATTTCCTCCCGGAACAAGTTCATGTGCTGGGTAAACTCAAAGCATGAAGACGCACACAGTCACCACAATCTTCCATCAACAGCAGGATTTCTTGAAGCTCTCCATTTGACATTTTCTCTGTACTCCAGCGTGCACACAGAAGTGCCATGACCGTCTTTGCACTCCATGACGTGCTCTTCACGCTTCAGCATCCACATGTTTTCCCACTGTCAAGTGTGTCTGCTGGGTGAACATTTTGATCCAGGACATCAGTCAGCTGTTCACACAGCTGACTGATGTCATGATGTCCTGACTGATGGTCAACTTTTTTCCTGCAGTTTTTCCATCCATCCATCCATTTTCTTCCTCTTATCCGGGGTCGAGTCACGGGGGCAGCAGCCTAAGCAGGGAAACCCAGACTTCCCTCTCCCCGGCCACTTCATCCAGCTCTTCCCGGGGGACCCCGAGGCGTTCCCAGGCCAGCTGTGAGACGTAGTCTCTCCAGCGTGTCCTGGGTCTTCCCCGGGGCCTCCTACCGGTGGGACGTGCCCTGAACACCTCACCAGGGAGGCGTCCTGGAGGCATCCTAATTAGATGCCCGAGCCACCTCATCTGGCTCTTCTCAACGCGGAGGAGCAGCGGCTCTACTCCGATCTCCTCCCGGATGACCGAGCTTCTCACCCTATCTCTAAGGGAGAGCCCAGCCACCCTACGGAGGAAACTCATATCGGCCGCTTGTACCCGCAATCTTGTTCTTTCGGTCACTACCCAAAGATCGTGACCATAGGTGAGGGTAGGAACGAAGATCGACCGGTAAATCGAGAGCTTTGCCTTTCGGCTCAGCTCCCTCTTCACCATGACAGACCGGTGCAGAGTCCGCATTACTGCAGATGCTGTACCGATCCGCCTGTCGATCTCCTGTTCCATCCTTCCCTCACTCGTGAACAAGACCCGAGGTACTTAAACTCCTCCACTTGGGGCAGGACTTCATCCCCGATCCGGAGGGGGCACGCCACCCTTTTCCGGCTGAGAACCATGGTCTCGGATTTGGAGGTGCTGATTCTCATCCCAGCCGCTTCACACTCGGCTGCGAACCGATCCAGTGAGAGCTGAAGGTCACGGCCCGATGAAGCCAACAGGACCACATCATCTGCAAAGAGCAGGGACCCAATCCTGAGGTCACCAAACCGGACCCCCTCAACACCCTGGCTGCGCCTAGAAATTCTGTCCATAAAAGTTATGAACAGAATCAGTGACAAAGGGCAGCCCTGGTGGAGTCCAACCCTCACCGGAAACAAGTTCGACTTACTGCCAGCAATGCGGATCAAGCTCTGGCACCGGTCATACAGGGAACGGACAGCCCGTATCAGGGAGTCCGAAACCCCATATTCCCGGAGAACCCCCCACAGGACTCCCCGAGGGACACGGTCGAATGCCTTCTCCAAGTCCACAAAGCACATGTGGACTGGTTGGGCAAACTCCCACGCACCCTCAAGGACCCTGCCAAGGGTCCAGAGCTGGTCCACAGTTCCACGACTGGGGCGAAAACCGCATTGCTCCTCTTGAATCCGGGGTTCGACTCTCCGGCGGACTCTCCTCTCTAGTACCCCCGAATAGACCTTACCAGGGAGGCTGAGAAGTGTGATCCCCCTGTAGTTGGAACACACCCTCCGGTCCTCCTTCTTAAAAAGAGGGACCACCACCCCAGTCTGCCAGTCCAAGGGCACTGCCCCCAATGTCCACGCAATGTTGCAGAATCACGTCAGCCACGACAGCCCCACAACATCCAGGACCTTGAGGAACTCTGGGCGGACCTTGTCCACCCCCGGGGCCCTGCCTCCGAGGAGCTTTTTGACCACCTCGGCAACTTCAGCCCCAGAGATAGAGGAGCCCACCCCCGAGTCCCCAGGCCCTGCTTCCCTAACGGAAGGCGTGTCGGTGGGATTGAGGAGGTCTTCGAAGTATTCCTTTCACCGATACACAACATCCACCATACACAGTGTTGACGGAGCACCGCTTCCCCCTCCTGAGACGCCGGATGGTGGTCCAGAACCTCTTCGAAGCCGTCTGGAAGTCGTTTTCCATGGCCTCGCCGAACTCCTCCCACACCCAGGTTTTCGCCTCGGCGACCGCCGCCGCACTCCGCTTGGCTTGTCGGTACCTGTCTGCTGTCTCCGGAGTCCCACAGGCCAAGAAGGCCCGATAGG
>NW_024622061.1:0-3101 GCF_008729295.1 Plectropomus leopardus
GGAGCCAAAACGCGCATTAAAGTGCCCTCTTGGGAGCCAAAACATGTCTAAAGTGCCCTCTTCAGTGGCGAGGACACGCTATATGTGCCCTTTTTTTCCTTTTCGCCCCTGCCCCTCAAAAGGTCTGTGCACGCCACTGGTGAGCTCCATGCAGGAGAAAGTTGGTGAGAGTATGCCTGCACACAAACAGTAAAGGGGCAAACTATTAGCATCACACAGCTAACGTTACCCTTCAGATTTAATGACAGAGTTGTGCCATTTCAGTGTGAGTTTGCTGGGACCTTTACCAGCTTAGCGCTGAATGTTAGTGCTGCTGCTGTGATAGCTTGTGTGAACCAGGCAGACTCACTGAGCACCAACACAAAGTTTCCTAATCCAGCTAGGACTGCGGATGGTCTTGGATCACACAACAGATGCAAAAAGGATCAAATGCAGCTAACATTTGATCCAAGACAGTTCAATACTTCTTTCTACTGATTTAGTTTGGTCAATACCTTAATGGTACCCAACCCTGGGGCGGGTGTGGCTCAGCAGGCAGAGTGGGTAATCAGTTTGATCCTCAGTTCCTCCAGTCAATAATACTTATATAATATATATAAGTATCCTTGGGCAACATACTGAGCTCAAAATTTCCTTCGATGGCTGTGTTGTTGGTGTGTGGTTGCGTATGAATGTTGAACTGAGTAGCAGGTGACACCTTGTACAGTATTCTCAGCCATCAGTGTATGAATGTGTGAGTAAATGGATAAATATATGACTGGTCAGAGGACTAGAAAAGTGCCATACAAGTGCAGATCCGTTCTTCCTATCAAAAATCTTGGGTCTGACTGACATCCAAACCCTAACATCTGTTATTCTATAATCTGTTAGTCTTTTGACCCACAATGGCACCCTTACCTTTTATAATCTGCAGTGCACAAAAGAGAGGTAGTTTTATCATTAGTACTGCAGGCACTCCCCTGACTGCTCTCACTGCCGTTACTCCAGCTGTGTCCTGGCCTGCCAGCTGCTGGCTCAGCTCCAGGCTGCCTGTCACAGGGTCAGCTCAGAGAGACGACCACTCACAGCCTGTAAAACACTGCTGATGGCTAAAACGCTCACACCATCCATCATGCAGGTGCAAAGACTGTACTTATCCCCAAAGGGGCTTCACACACCGGCGCGCACATGCGCACACAGCCACACGCACACATACGTGCCTTTGAGCCATCGTTTAGTGGAAGTTATCGATTAGCCCTCTGTAATTAACACAGACTCCGACAGGAAATAAATCAGCGCTGATGAATCACTTATTGTGATGGTTCTGGTGGTGGAGGTTAGCCTATGTGTGTATTTATGTGTGTGTGTGTACGAGATATTGAGTCATTAAGGTTGAAGGAGTGATAGTCAGGCCCTGGGGTGAGCTGAACTAAAACTGCCGTGGCAGACAGTATAAAACCGCTGCTGTACTATGATACTGTGGCTGAAGGCATCCACTGCGGATTGACAAGAGATGTCTGAAGAACACAAACCACAAAGACTAAAGTTCCCGCAGGACATGGACATAAAAACAAAGGCAGATAATAAATGAAAACCACTTCCAAACACATGGATCTACATCAAGTTTTATAGCCGAGACTCAGTAACTGGAATTCTTTAACAGTCATAGGCCTAGTTAAGCTAGAGCGATGCTGGACATAGTCCTGTTTTCCCAAAAATCACCAATGAAGAAAACCCTACGAGCTAGGTCAGGTAGGAGACTCAAGGCTGCTGCTAACTCTACAAAGATATACTCCATTCTTTGAATGGACAGAATGTGTTTTTGTTCTGCTCACTCCTTTACTCTGCTACTGCACTGCTTACCTGAAAGCTATATGCTGTAACAGCTGTATCTGCTTGTTATCACAGGTTCCACCACACCAGCCTGTGCAAATATAGTTGTCATGAGCCCCATCTTTACCCCAGCATCCACCTGTGGGCTCAGTTCCCTTGGGGAAATAATGAGTGTCACTCCCACAAATCCTTGCTGTACTTAGCTCAGTATGTTCTTCTAAGGAGTGACAAGGAATGCATCAGCACGTAATTCTATTCAAAGTGATTTGGCTGAATTATAATTATTGACACTAACTGAGATACCTTTTGCTTTTAGTCAACATTGATATGATTACTAGAGACATGGTCTGATACCATGTCTGATACTGTGCATGTTATGGTGCCCATGAGAAAGGCTCTAAATAACCAAGATCTACACAAAGGTATTTCATATATGTTTTGTGCCAACTAGCACTAACACACTTTTTAGCAATGTCTGTCTTTTGGTTAATCCACCAATGCGGTACGGTATGCAATATCTCATCAACTGTTGACTGCCATGAAATTTGGTGCGAACAGATATTTATTAATGTATTCATTCATAAGGATTCCTATTATCTGATACCAATGTCTGTCTAAAATTTGTATGTGCATGTGTGTTTGCATGTGTGTGATGTACAATAGATTAATCACAAGAGAAGATGTGTACAACATCACATCTTCTCTACCTTAACTCCATCACATATGTACCTCAGTTTATGTTTCAAAAAGTGGTCATAGAAGTTAACTGACGCACAAATAGTGATACACATTCCATAACATTCACATAATTTGTCTCGCGATGAGTCCATGAATTAGCCAAAAAGACATCACTAAATTGTGTCACTTGTCCTTTTTGGCTGATCAGCTGCTTCAGTAACGCAATTGTAAATTATGTCTAAATAAGGATTTAATATTGGATTAACAATAGACCATCTGCATATGTATGCAGAACATGTTATTGTGAAAAGTGCTCTGGTTTCTCTCTGTAGTCCATTTGTAGTATGAGTAGTATTGGCCTATCATGCATTTACGGAATCACAATTTCAGAAACCACCGTTATCATCTGATGATGATTTAGCATTATATTAGCTTTTTTTTTTTTTTTTTTTAGAGAAAATATGCATCCATGTGGAGATATCTTTTTACGGAGATTAGTAAAAATGGCAGGTGCATAGAAGAGGAAGTCCTGACGACAGGACAAATTGTATTTCTTTTGGTGAGCCTGTAACTTTTTAGCACCATCATTTCATGCTTATTAGCAAAGGTTA
>NW_024622062.1:0-7467 GCF_008729295.1 Plectropomus leopardus
ACATATTTGCAAAGTTTTGCTCTGGACAAAAAACCCAAAAGACCTGTTGCTGCAGTGAACACAAAAGACAGAGATGAGATCACTTAAAAATGACTATACATGCAATTTACTGACTCTCAAAAGAGGATTTAGTCTTAAGTTACTCTTTAAAGTCCCAAATTAAATTTTAATATGGCACCCAAAAGTTCTCCCCTTCATGTTGATATTTTTAAACTCAGCTGGGAGTTTAAGAATATAAAAATTAAAAAAAGGCTGGAAGGAAAAATTGGGAATTTTCTTCAACAAAATCAAGAAATTCATCTTAAAGCTTCGTCCCTGCCGCTCCTCTTCCTCCTCCTCTTTTCTTATTGCACTGACATCATTAGAGCTTCAGTATCACAGAATATGATTTTAGCTAAATTCAAAATACAGATATTTTCTGACTATTATGGCTATATTAGATTCTCTATGGCTTCTCTTTTATATATCGCTAGCATTTACAGGAGTCCTAGTGCACAAGTTCACCACGGTGCCATGCACTTCTACAGTTGGAAAAACAGAAAAACAGTCGACTGATATGTGAATGCGTCTCTGCTTTACGAGGGAATGACTCGACAAATACTACGTGAAATATTTTCCGTGTTTTAAAAAAGGCTTGTAACCAGAAATTGGGTTAGCTTGTTTCGTTTGTTTGGTCAAGGCAGTGGGCGAAGCCTGTCACAGTGATGCATAGAAACGGCAGCACGTACTGTACATAATTATTATGAATAAATATAATAAGCAAAGGCCACAAAGCAAGCCGAATCTGTCTCCAACACGCAGGATGCTTGAAGAGGCTACGACTGTCATTAGTAGCAAAGATTAGGCCTATATTTATAATTTATTAAAAATGGAAATAATAGTTTATGTACATTTATAGTTAATTTATGTAAAATTTATGACTGTGAGCCAATAATTTAACAAATAAACTTGGACTTGATAAGCATGAAAATAGCAGCAGTTAGCATTTGTTAAGTCGATCTTAATTTTATGTAACGGGACGAAGGCTAATTGCTAAGGTTTCAGCCGTAGCTGTTAGCATTAGCATTTAATCTAAGGTGACATATACATTTTATCTTATGTTACTAATGCTAATTGTTATTGTTTCAGTAGTAGCTGTTAGCATAGCAGTTAGTAAATTTTATCTTATGTTGCTAATGCTAACTGCTATGGTTTCAGTAGTAGCAGTTAGCTTTTGTCAATTAAATTTGTGACTAATGCTAACAACTGATGTATCAGCCATAGCAATAGCAATTTGTCAAGTAAATTTTCACAAATGCTAACAGCTATGGTGTCAGTAGTAGGTTAGCAGTTAGTTCAGTATATGTTATGTCACTAATGCTAACTGCTATGGTTTCAGTTCTAGCTTTTAGCATTTGTCAAGTAAATTTTGTGACTAATGCTAACAGCTATGGTTTTAGTAGCGGTCGGTATTAGACAAGTAAATGTTATCGAATGCGACTAATGCTAACTACTATGCTTTCAGTAGTAGCAATAAGCCAAGTTAGTCAAGTAAATTCTATGTACTGTGACTAATGCCAACTGCTATTACTGTTAGCTTCATTAATTTTACCAAACATGACTAATGCTAACTGCTATGGTCTCAGTACTAGCAGTTAGCTTTAGTCAAGTATGCTAAACTTTGTGTACTGTGACTAATGCTAACTGCTATGCTCTTGGTAGAAGTAGTTAGCATTAGTCAAGTTTAGCTAATGCAACTAATGCTAACATTAACTGCTAGGTTCCAGTAGTGGTAGTAGCAGTTAGCATTAGCCTAATCAATTTTATCAAATGTGGCAATGCTAACTGCTATGGTTTTTAGTTGCGATTAAGTTAATTTTTTTTTACTTGATTAATGCTAAGAAGTGCTAATGGTTTCTAGCTGTTAGCACTGACATTGTTAAAGGAGCCACATTAGCCAGGTAGCTACTTAGCTTAGTTTGTAGCTAACACTAACAACTGGAGACTATGCGGAAATTGTTAACATTACTGAGAAGGTTAGTGACTATCAAACAATTCTGGATTTTTAAACATATTTTATGATTTATATTTTTTATTGTCTTGATATTGGAATATCTGCAATTTATTATTACAGAGCCTTCCCAAAAATAACAGAGAAATTATAGGGATGCAGTTAATCTAAATTTGGTGAAACAAATAAAGAATGATTTATTTTTTAAAAATACAACTATCAGAGGTATTTTAGGCTATTTGTTTTATCCTTTTGTAGTGTTATTGAGGGAAATTTTCCATTAATTGTCTCCCAGTGTTGCTTTTATTCTATGTTCCTCTTTGAGCGGTTGTAGTTTTCCAGTGTGATATAATGTCGTCATGATTATTGAGACATTTCCACTCACCACATTACATAATTATGCCCCAATTGTGACTGATGCATCAACAACTGAGGCAACCAACATTGCTGAACACCAGTCAGTATTATAATGTAACTTTCAAAGGTCTGACAATCATAATTTTATACATTTCTGAGGAAACCTGAGGCAGTTTACAGACTTTTTAAGACTCCAGCCAGTCACTGTATTAATTACTGATGCATCAGATGCAAAATTTGCAAATTTGTGTTGTGTCGCAAGAGGAAAAGGATGAAATTTTGATGTAAAAAGGAGAATTACTGGATGCAAGTGCAAGTTCAACAATACTTACTGAAAGCCAGAATATTTGTTAAATTTCAACCTCATAAATGACAATAAACTGACTCTATTAACAGTATTATAAAAATATTTTATAAAAGCTTTATGAAATGTAGGCAAATGTAAATTAAGATTTTGCTCATACTGTTTTGTATTTTAACTTAAACTACAAAGAATTAAGATGAGGGAGGAAACAGTTAAACTCTTCAAGCATCCTGTATCTGTTTCTACAACAATTCACCTGACCGTGTCTCATAAATAAACTCTTAATAGCAGGAGCAGGTGAGTTGTGTTTCCACTGGAACAGTCAGAACAAAGCTCGACTCTCCACAGAGAATATAAAGGGTTATTATCACTTTCTTTTGCTCTGTTAAAACAAAAAAAAGATGCTGCCTGGTTTGTTTGATCCACGTTTGGCTGTCAATTGGATGGTGGTGAGAACAGTCCGCGAAATCAGCCATGGGATCGAATTTAGAGTTCCTGTTTGAAAATGACCGAGCTGCAGAAATATGTTTATTTGTTATTAAGACCAGGGTGGGAGACTTTTTTTGAGGGATGCGAAGGGTTGTTGATCAATAAAAATAGCTGAATGATTATTGGGCCAGGAGGTCAGATTTCTGGCTTTGAAAATTCAACTTCTAGTCTGCAACTTTTTAATAAACTGGGGCTTAAACTAACAAAATACAAATATTTTTTAAATAAATAGCTTTACATTTTGAGATATACACTTATTTATCTTCTTTAGATGAAAAACTTACTGACCTGCTGACTAAGACAGATTTTCTTAACAACTTAACAACTTTTCAGTAGATCCAGGCTAGCTGTTGATGTATCTGTCAAACTCGCTTTTCTATTTTATTTTTTTAAACAAATTATTGCCCCATTATTTAATTTCTCTTCAATGGAATAGTTTGACACTTTGTGATATTTGTTTAGCTGTTATATAATGAATATTTGGCCACCTTTCATCACATCTTATATAAAATTTCATGTAAAAAAACATGTTATATGTAATTTCTCATTATAAGTAAATACATAAAAAATGTTAAATATTAAATCTGAACATTTAGAAAATATGCAAACAACCCATACTATTATTTTTCAAACCTGAGAAAATCATGCTATATATTATTTGCATATTTTTTAATATTTAAATTGAAAATTTGGATTTTGAGTTAATATTTAGATTTAACATTTAGATTTGTGGTCAATACCTGTATTTAACATTTACATTTAGAGTTTATATTCAGATTTAACATTAAAAACTGACATTTGGATTAAATATTTAGATTAAGCGTCAATAGACCTATTCATACTTAACATTTAAATTGTAGGTTTAACATTTAGATTTAATATCTACATTTTTTTTGTTATATTTAAACATATTTTCAATAGTTACGTGTTTTACATGAATTTCTGTCTCAAATGTGAGGAAAATTAGCTAAATATTTCAAATATAGCCTTTTAGATAACAATTGTGACTGAATTTAAACTGCTAAAACGTTAATGTTTTTAATCCAAAAATATTTTTTATGCAGTTTAATAAAAATGATGTTTGATGTTCCCAGCAATAAATAAATGTAATAATTTTTCCCACCCTGGTCTTTTCAGCTCGTCCTTCATCCGTGCAGGGCGCAGAAGTCGAAGTCTGCGAAGGCCTCCTGCTGCTCCGCAGAGAGGATGAAGGGTTTGGAGGGAGGCGACAAGATCGGCTGAAGTCGAGTAAACTCGCTGTCGAAGTTGCTGACGTCCATCGACTCTTTGATTGACGGCAGGAACGGAGGTTTCACTTTCTTGGCCAGAAGGGCTTCCCAGTCGATGGTCTGAAAGATAAGTTATCCTCTCATAATTCAATTTTGAAAAAACACATAATATACCAGTATTAGAATGAACTAATATTATATATATATATCATATATCGCGTCGTATATTGTATATCGTATCGTATTGTATATCGTATCTTGTATCGTATCGTGTATTGTATCGTATATCATATTGTGTATCGTATCGTGTGCTCTAATCAATAGCAGTAATATTTATCCAAATACATCAGATACAATTGGAACACACAAAAAAAACTGCACAATGAGTACATTTACTCCTTAAGTACAGGAAATTTAATAGTTTTACTTTAGCCTTTGATACATAAGCAAATTTGTCTATTTTTGTCTTAAAAACATGGGGAAAAGGCAATGAGAAACTTAAGAAGAATTGACCAAAAAATTAACAAAAATATTTGTAAAACATAAAAGAAAGTTACCTGTAAATTAGTGGAAAAAAATAAGAAAAAAGTATGATAAATAAATAAATAAGAAAGCGACCTGAAAAAATGTGCTTAAAAATATAATCATTCTCTGAAATAATTTTAAATATATAATAACAAAATTATAAATGAATAAATTTCCAAATCTAAAAAAAAATAAAGTGTTGTATCAAAGTTTTAGGTTCGGTACATAAATGTGCCTCATCAATACAAATCAATACGTCATTAGATTGTATGGTGTGGTTAATATGTGGTTAATATGTATTTTAACAAATACACAAATTGATTAATTTAGAGAGTAATACGGGATGTTTAAATAAAGTGATTTACCTCAAAGAATTTCTCTCCTTTGACCTCGTTTGCGTCCCTCTCTCCGGCTCCGATTCTTTTCAGAGGATTTTTCTTCAACAGCTGCGGACACATGATCGCACAGTTTGTAAAAAAACTATACTTGATAAATGAATAAATAATATTTTAAATTCTATTCATGATCCCTCACCAAAATCCTACACCAAATAATGTTATACTGAATTAATGGGAAATAAAATTAGGCATAAATATCTCAATAAAATGTAATAAAATTGTGAGCAACAGATTTTTTTTTTACCTTCTGGATGATTGCGACGGCGTCAGGAGGAAGACAGCTGGGATACTGCACGTCATCGTTGACGATGCTGTCAAACACCTCCTCCTCATCCTCACCAGGAAAAGGAGACTTTTAACAGGACAGAGAGACGCTGAGTCACATTTCACAAAAATAGCTAAATAAACACAAATAAATAAATTCAAAATAAACAATAAACCCTAATGTGTTACCAACCTCGCCTACGAGCATCTCGAAGATGAGGACGCCCATCCCCCACCAGTCCACCGCTCGGGTGTAGTTGTCGTCTGTCAGGACCTCAGGGGCCAAAAACTCAGGGGTCCCGCAGAAAGTCGAGGTCCGATCTCCGTGACCCATCCCTGCCAAAATATTTACGAAATGAATAATCACAAAAAATGTAAAATAGCAAAAAAATAGCAAAAATATTGATTTACAGATTGTTTTGGGACCATGTTTAACAACAACATTTTTAAAATTAATTACACAGAAATAAAGGCTCTTTTTTAAGGTAATTTTCTTGTTTTTTGACTTTTACTTTTTAGGGCTAATTTTCTGGTAATTTTCTTTTAACTTTTTTTCTGTTTTTTTTTTTAAATATTTTTTCGGCCACACCTTGTAAAGTTGCTCATTGCCTACTTCCCATTTTTCTTTTTTGTTTTGGAAACAAATCAAACCAATTTGCCCAAGTTTAAACGGGTTAAACTGATAGATCCAAGTACCTAAAAATTATATATAACTACAGTACCTGAGTAAATGTACAATGCTACTTTCCACCTCTGTGTATTTGCAGAGGTGTGTGATGTATACAGACGGTGTCCTAAATCAACTCACCTTCTTTACAAAGTCCAAAGTCTGTGATTTTCACAAACCCGTCTGCATCCATCAGCAGGTTGTCCAGCTTCAGATCTCTGTGTAAAACACACACACACACACACACACACACACACACACACACACACACACAGAGTAAAACACACTGTAAATGTTATAATACCTGAGGCTACAGAACAGACACTCGTCAGCTCTTCGACCTCTCTGACTCACCGATAGATGATTTTATTCAGATGCAGGAACTCTAAACCCAGCAGAACACAAGCTGAGTAAAACCTGTAAACAACAACAACAGACGGTGGATTAAAATACAGAATACGACGCACACTTGATGCGCTTTTTTTCAAATGTTAAAAGGTTCCTTTGAAGGACCCCTTTTTTTTCAAAATTAATTAAAATATATGAAAAAAGCTATCAAACTACTGTTAATTGTAAAATCTGTCCTATATTTACTGTCTCTGTTTAGTTATGAACTGCATAAAATCCAGACGAATAAAAAAGTTACATCAAAGAGACCCAAACAAATACAAAAAGACACAAAACAATCACAATGAGTCGAGAAATTATTACAAAAAAAAAACAAAAACAGGACAAATATGCCTCAAAAAGACACAGAATTATCTCAATAAGACACAAAATTACGTCAAAGAGACCGACCCAAACAACTTTAGCTGAACATCGACCAGAAAGAAAGATGGTATAGAAGATGGTAAAAACATGTATTTATATATAAGCACACATATTTGATGAATATTTATGCCATATACTGAGATTGATGATATTGATGCCCAGTGATGGAAGAGGTATTCACATCTTTTGCTAATTTCTGCTCTGCATCACACAAACAGCGGAGTGTCGTCAGTGAAGAGGAGGACACGCAGTACGAACCTGGTCTGGGCCTCGGTGAAGACGTTGTTGTGGATGTGGATCATGAGGTCGCCGCCGGGTAAATACTCCATGACGAAGCAGACGTGGTCGCTGGTCTGGAAGCAGCCGTGGAGGTTCACCAGGAACGGATGTCTGGATGCGTTGATCATCTCAAAGATCCGTTTCTCGCTCATAAGGCTGCAGGATAAAACCTCACGTCAACACAAGGTACTCTG
>NW_024622063.1:0-2728 GCF_008729295.1 Plectropomus leopardus
TGTGTTACTTGTTTTGTTTTGCACTGCTAGACTCGTACTTTTTATATTTTATATTTGTATCTTCAATTTTATCTGTTTTTTTTTTCTTTCTATATTTATGTTGCACCAACCCACCAGAACAAATTCCTCGTATTGTGTTAACTATACCTGGCAATAAATCTTTTTCTGATTCTGATTCTGATTCTGATTTTAATCCCTGCAGAGTCTTCACTACATATTTGAGTCTGCAGAGACAGAGAACCTCGAGGAGTTAATTCTAGTTTGTTTCTGTCTCGTGGTGATCATGGCAGACGGAAACAAACCACGCAGGTTGATTCAAAAATAAAAGTGTGAGCAGATGACGGTTGGAGCTCGGCGGTGTTTGGTGTTCTCGGCCTGCAGGCAGACAGCGGAGACTCGGTCCAACCGGCCGGCACCACAGAACACCAACATCGTCCAGGTGCGGAGGACGTAATCTGACTAAAACCGGCTGCAGAGGACGTCCTGCGGCACACTGGAAACCAGTTTTCAGCTCTGTGCAGACACCCCAGCATGCACTGGGTTTACTGTGAGACAGGAGGGAATCAGCTGAGTGGCTCCACTCAAATCCATTTTCTACAGAAAAGTCACAAGGGCTGAAAAACAAGCTGAGACATTCAGGCTGGATTAGGTCTGGTTTGGTTAAAACGATGATTTGGTTCCCAGTTTGAGCTGGTGATCTCATGAAAAAAAGCAAATAATGCAAAACAAACAACAACAAACAGGTTAAATATAGGAATATTATATTCATGCTCCAGACTATGGATGACATAAATTCTGTTAAAAAAATAATTTTGTGTCATATTTGCTGAAATGGCCCTTTATTCACACAGCACTGTACAGGACACATCATCTGTGTAAAATGGTCTCTGTGGGATTTGAGGACTTTGGGGGTTTAGCCTCCACAGCAGTTGTAAAAACAACAACAAAACTCGCTTCCAATCCCACAGGATTAGAATTTTTTTTATTCCTTTGAATTTTTTGTGATTTTTTAAATTGGCTTTTTTTTAAAAACGTATTGGTGATTTCTTTTTTTCCCTTTAAACTTCTTATTTTTTTGCTTTAGAATTTTTGGCTTTTTTTTGTTTAAATATTTTGACGATTATTTTTTTTTTGGAAATTTTTGTTGATTTTAAATATTTGTGATTGTCTTTTAAAAAAAATTGTGGGGCTTTTTTTGGTTATTTAAAACTTTTTTTTAAAATTTTCCCCCCTTTTATTGGTGTCATTTTTAGCTTTTTTTTTCTCTTAATATGAAGGGTTTTTTAATTTTCAGAATTTTATCTTCCACAGTGTATTTAGACTTCACTCATGACAATAAAACACACAATCTGGACTACATGTATGACATATGCATGAACGCGCACAATTATCACAACATGAAGGATTAAAAGAGCCTAAAATGAGACAAACAGTGCCGAAGGGTTAATAACGAACAGTCCCTAAGGGGTTAAAGGGGCGGGGCTAGTGTGTGTGGGGGCGGGGCCTGGCTCGGTACTTTAGGACCTCGCGGACCCCGCCGCCGCTGCGAGCTCAGTGACGTCAGAGCCTCCTGCTGCAGGTCAGTAAAGATGGCGGCGGAGGAGAGCAGGTTGAAGCAGCGGAGCCACAAGAACAGCTTCTTCTCGGCAGGTAAACACCGCGCACACACCGGGAGGGGGGGCAGGACGGTACCGGCACCGCGGAGCACAGCGGGGGGAGTGTCCGTGACCGAGCGCCCGCCGCCCGGTGCCGGAGCCCGGCCATGAAATGACTCTGCAGCTCCGCTCCGTCGATTAACCGAATCTCCTTCACATCCCGCTGCGAATCAAAAGCATCACCGGAGAAATCGCTCTGTCACCGGGGGCAGGCTCTGACCCACACCGGTGTGTCCCCGCTGGTTCCGGCGGAGCGGTCGGTGTTCCGCCGTTAACCGTCCGTCCGTCCTCCGGTTTGTTGTTAGCCGAGCAGCTAACGGAGCCGTTAGCCTCCGACGGCTAACTCTGCATTGTTCTGGTGTTTCTAACGGTTCATTACCGGCTCCGGTAACGGCTCCGGTAACGGCTCTGTGTTCGCTAGTTAGCTCACGGTGGTTAGCCGCTAACTTGAGATGCTGTCAAAGCTCAGCTGCGCTAACGAGGAGACAACAGGGAGGTTCACATAGACACTGACACAATATACACAACTGAGGGGCCCCAACAGGGGGCCCTGGTGGCCCCCAAACATTTTCTAACTGACAACAAAAATAAAGTGATGGACTCTGTGAATAGTTTTTGTCCTTTTAGTCTCCATAAGGTGTCAGAGACATAAAACAGCATCAAAATAGAGCCAGAGGAGGATCCCCCACACCCCCGACAGAGGACACAGCTGAGACACTGATGTCCTAAAACCCTTTAAACATCCTACAATCCTGGAAATGTCCTAAAGTCTTAAAAATGTTCTACAATCTAAGAAAAGTCCTAAAATTCAAGTTTGTTCTAAAATCCTTCAAACATGCCAAAATCCAAGAAATGTCCAAAATTGTAGAAATGCCTAAAATTTGAGAAATGTCCTAAAATTCAAGAAAAATCCTAAAATCCTTGAAACAACCTAAATTCCTGGCAATGAAATTCCTAGAATTTGAGGAATGTCCTAAAATTCGAAAAATGTTCTACGATCTAAGAAACCTCCTAAAATTCAAGAAATGTCCAAAAACCCTTCAAAACTCCTAAAATTCGAGAAATGTCCTTAA
>NW_024622064.1:0-3355 GCF_008729295.1 Plectropomus leopardus
TGTTGTTGTTGTTGTTGTTGTTGTTGTTGTTGTTGTTGTTGTTGTTATTTATCACAGGTATTATTATAGGAGCAGCCGTGCCTCTGTGAGCAGAGTGCACATTATTATTATTATTATTATTATTGTTGTTGTTGTTGTTGTTGTTGTTGTTGTTGTTGTTATTTATCACAGGTATTATTATAGGAGCAGCCGTGCCTCTGTGAGCGGGCTGAAGGTGGAAAAAGTGACACTGATTAAATCTAATACCCGAGCGGTGACATCACTCTCCTCAGATGAGCAGGCTGCGCTGTGATTGGTCGGCGACCGCGGCCAATCGGCGCGCACACACATGGGAAGAGTTTAAAAAAGATCCAGAAAGTGTCGGAAAGTCGTTTTTAAGCCTCACGAGACGAGCGGCCCCGAGCTCCACCGCCACCGAACCACGTCAGAGTGTGTTTTTGGGATCTGTCGGGGACTTTGTGCGCGTTTCTGCCGCCCGGGACTCAAAGCGTTAACCCGCGTGTCCATTTTTAAAGTGTCCTCCGCAGCCTGAGTGAGCAGAGACTCGGACAGACATGACAACACACTTCAGGAGCGGACCAGCCTTCGGTCTCTCTGCCGAGGTCAAGAGCAAGGTACGTCCACCCGCCCCACTCAGCCGCGAGCCTCCCGACCGGCCCGGGGACCGGGGTCTCCGTCCCCCGGGGGGCACCGATTTACCGTGTGAGGTCAGGGGTCACGGCAGGCTAACGTCAGCTGGCGTCATGACCGTAAACGCGGCTGGTAACATCCAAAATAACAAAGATGGCGTCCAAACGGGGTCCTGTGAAGGTTTGAGGTCAGGCTCGTGAGGAGAGACGTGGTCCTCATCACGACGAGGGTCTGCGGACCCAAATGCTTTTAACCCTTTGAAACTTGAGCAAAGTGATATTTGGGAAGATGGTGACCGGCAATATAACAAGAAGTTACCCCAGAATGAACAAGAAATCAGTCAGAGGTGTTTGAAATAATAATAATTTCATACTTTAAAATGTGTAATTGTGCTCATTCTAAAAATAATTTTACCTAACTTTTTAGGAATAATTTTCTAAATCTACTAATTATTTGCAATTTGTGAAACCTTTATTATTTCGGAAAATAAGCAGAATAATAATAATAAAAAAGATAGAAATACGTTTTTGTTTATAACGGAAACGACCTCAAAAAGTGCTTTTTATTCCTGTAACATCATTTTAAATATAGAATTAGAATATGGAATTAAAAATGTGGTTTTCTGGATTTCTTTCTCTCGTTTTTGGATCATTTCTAATACTCTCCCCCAGCTAATTTTCAGATCCTCATCACCTTTTACTTTTTTATTCATTTATTTATTTATTTTGGACTTTGAGGAACATTTCCTGCTAAGTTGCTCATTACGTTTTTTCCTGTGTTTTTGAAAGAAATGAAGCCGATTTTCTCCGGTTTCAGAGGTTTATATACCAGTGAAAGACGTCTGAGTGCAGCACAAAAACACTGATGTCTGTCCAAGTGTTTAAGGGTTAAACCCAGCTGTTTATGGATAAAGAATTTCCCTGTGAAAATAAAAAAAAGTTGACAACACTGTTTAATTATTTGTTTGAGTTTTTAACATCCGCATTGAAAAAAAGTACTTGGTTAGGGACCGTTCTTAATTTCTCAGAGGAGGGGGTGGCTGGAGTGTGACTTTTTTGTGGTGATATTGACACTTGATTTATTTCAAACATGTAAAAATGAAAATAGAGAAATAATTATACAAACAAGCAGACAGACAAAAACAAGTATTATTTATAGACAGTGAAAAACATGAAACACAAGAAAGGAAGGAGTAGAAGTACACATTCATGAAATCTCACCCCTTCTCCATAATTCATTGAATTTTAATGAAGCAGCTTCAAATAATTTTCTTGGAGGGACGGCCGGGTGACGGATTTCAAATACTAGAAAAACAGATGAAAAACACAACAGCTTAAAGATTTTTACTAAAAAACAGCTACGTCCAGCTACGGCTAGGACAAAAACGTCCTTAACCCTTTGACACCTGACCAAATTGGCTCATTTTCTTTCAAAAACATGGGTGAGAAGGCAGCAGGCAAGACCTGGCCAAAAAATGCAAGGAATTATTTAAGAGTTACAAGAAAAATTACCTGGGGAAAAAATAGAATATTAAAAATTAAATTTTGATTCATTTAATAATTTCTGTTATTACAGTTTCTGGCCGTGGTAAATTGTGTAATTGTGGCGATTTTAAATAAAATACATCCATTTCTCATTTTCTCCCCCTCCCCTAAAGCAAAACAAAAAAACATGAGTCCCTCCCCAGTGCTTAAAAAAATGACCTGGTCTGCCATCCCCTTTTTGCACCACCCCCTCCCCTCTCATAAATAGCAAACAGTCCCTTACAAGTAGAAGTCCTGCATCCAACATGCTACGGACTGTCGTTTTTATCAGAGGGGAAGAGGCACTGTCCAATCAGGACTCGTGTTTTTCATTTCGGCTCAGAGGAGAGGCATTCGACTTTAAATGGCTGTATTTTGAATTTATTTGTCTTCCAAACCTTCCAACATTAGACACAGACAGAAACCATAAAACCAGAAAAAGTCGTTTGATTTCAAATTTCTGATGGCCCTTAAACACATCACGTGCAACAAACGTTTCAGTAAGAAAAATGTATAACCAAGGTTAACATGAAAAAAGTGATATTTTATCAGAATTATTTGTGTCAAATAAATGTAGTACGGAAAAAAGTGCTATAGTTCCCTCGGAAATGTACTGGTGCAGAGGTATAAAGTAGCACTAAATGGAAATACTCGAGTACAAGTACGCCAAAACTGTACTCCCCACACTCGCGGGGGAGTGTGGGGAAGGGTTAATTTGGTCATCGTGCTAAATTCTGCCAGAATAGTACTGAAGATGCAGCTCCCCTGTGGCATATATGCAAGTCAAATTAGCAGCTTTAATTACATTCTCAAACAGGATCTGACAAGCGACCAATCAGAAGCACTTTAAGCACATTTGGGGTTAAAGAAAAAACACGATCTGAAGGGCGACTTCACCGGGATTTAAAAAGAGGGGAAACGTCTCAGTGGCCGAATAGTTCATGTGATGATGAGGGACATTTAGCCTGAGAGAAGTGACAGAGGAGACACTGGAGGACAACCGAAACAAAAATCTGGGACATTATTTCCCCTTTAGGGATTGTTTATCTCATTTTAGTCTCTTTTCTTCTTCCTGTTGCGATAACTGTGTGTGTGTTGATGCATGTGTCCTAAATGTAGTCCAGATTGTGTATTTGAGTGTAATCAGTGATTTTGCAGCTCAGCTCCTACAATAAGTCTAAAATACACTGTGGAAACTAAAT
>NW_024622065.1:0-2110 GCF_008729295.1 Plectropomus leopardus
ACACACACACACACACACACACACACACACACAGAGTTACGTGCACACAGACACACATTTACACGCACTCTTGGTAAATATCCGACCTTACAAGCAGCCAATATTAAGCAGGGTATTGGTCGGCACCACGGCGCCCTGACAACAGAAACTATACAACAAATACTTCTGCTTTATGTTTGAAGTATTTGTACTACTGAAGTACTACAACAGATGTAGTCACAGTACAGAAAGACACAGCACAGCACTGACAGATTCATAGTGAATGAGTTTTGTACTTGGATATTGAATGAATATTGAACCAGGTTTTGACTCACTGTGATCATACCACAGACTCTATAGAAGAAGTTGATGTAGCCTCCAAACCACCCATCGAAAAAAGACCCAAAATAAGCAAGAAATGAGTAAAGATTCACCATTAACTTACCTGAAAATCAGCCAAAAAAAAGAGGAAAATGTAAAAAACAAAAACAAAAATGATGGTAAGGTAGTTCTGAAAAATGAAGCAAAAAAAATCTGTAACATAATTTTAATTATGAAGTTTAATTTTTCTAAATTTGATTGTGTGGACATTTTCCCTATTTTTGCATAATTCTTTTGACCTGTTTTCTCTTTTTTTTAAATTATTAATTTATTTTCTTGTCACCTTTTGCTAATTTCTTGCGATTTTCAGAATTTTAACATTTTTTAAATTTTTTTTTTACCACATTGCTAACTGCCTTTTTTTCTATGTTTGTTAAAGCCATCAACACAATATGCTCTTCCTGTATGGATATTGAATCAGGCTTTGACTCACTGTAACAATATCATACAATCTATAAAAGAAGCAGATGAAGCCACCACATCTCACCCACTGGTTTGTGAACTTTAGTTCTGGAGCCTCGAGTTTGGCATTTTTGGCTTGATTTCCTTCAAAACCATGGAAAGAACACAAACCCTAAAATTTAGCAAGAAATTAGTGAAAAGTTACAAGAAGGTTACGTGAAAGTCAGTCAAAAAGTAAAGAAAATTAAAAAACAAAAACAAACAACAATGGTAAAAAAGTGCTGGGGGAAAAAAGGAACAGAATTTTGAATAAAAAGCTCTAATAATTATACATGTAGATCTGTAAACATTTTCTGTATTTATTGCTTATTTTCTTGTCATTTTTTAAAATTTTCAGGTAATTTTCTTCTCACCTTCCAAGTTTTTCCAAGTTGCACTTTGCCTTTTTTTTTTTTAAAACAATTTGCTCACATTAAAAGATTTTAATGGCAGAGAAACAAAAAAGATTTAAATGCTACTGAAAGACATTTGAATGCTGCACAAGAAAACTGACGTCGAGACAGGTTTCAAAAGGTGAAAAGAACGCTTTCCCTGCGTTGCTGTTGCCAAGTGCTTGCTTATAAAGAAATCATAGTGTCCTTGTAAAGTAAAGAGTAGGAGCGGATTCGCTTTATATGAAACGAGTCATAAGAGAAATATCTTTTTCTGTGATGACATAAAATTGATTTGACTGCTCCTGAATTTGGCATTTTGGCCGTTGCCATCTTGGATTGTGGAGCCAAAAGTGACCGTATCGTAGGAGCTGAGCTGGAAATTCCTAGATTAAACAAAAATACATAATCTTGCCAATATGACTTATTAATGAACACAGCCAAAATTATCCCAAAAAAAGAAGAAGAAAAAGCGCCTAAAATGCTCTGAACAGTTCTTAAAGACACTAACTGTATCCAGGAAACCACTGTTTTATACTGTGATTGTAATAGAGGCTCTTATTTTGTATTTTAAATACTTCAGGAACTGCAGTTTTATACACTTTGGTTACTTTTTTTCAGCATTTTTTGATCTGAACCAGGTTTTAAATCTCTTTAATAATTCTGAATCATTTTCTGAATAATTTTAATGATAAAAAATCATTTCATAATTCACCATATTGACTTGAACTGAATCGCAGTGTGACTCTCCGTATTGATAAGAAAGGATGTTTTGACTCTTGTCATTGAATTGATTCGCTGTGTTTGTACAGAGTCACGCCGTGAGTCACTGTTTATATACTGCATGATATTCTGACTCACCATATTGTTACTGAATCACATTTTAAACTGTTCGGATGCTGAATTACGGCGCTCGG
>NW_024622066.1:0-1005 GCF_008729295.1 Plectropomus leopardus
GTCCAAAAAACACTTGAAAAGCACTCATTGTGGACCGCAGAGGCATGTTACAGTATCCAGTGTTGACAAAACACCCCAAAATGGCTTTAAAACCCAAAAAACAGCATGTTGAAAAAATTACGAAAAAAAGCAAGGCAAAAATGTCAAAATTTGACATGTCCAAAAAACACTTGAAAAGCACTTATTGTGGCCCACAGAGGCATGTTACAGTATCCAGTGTTGAAAAAACACCCCAAAATGGCCTTCAAACCCAAAAAACAGCATGTTGAAAAAAATGACGAAAAAAAGCAAGGCTATAGTGAGGCAAAAATGTCAAGATTTGACATGTCCAAAAAACACTTGAAAAGAACTTATTGTGGCTCATAGAGGCATGTTGCAGTATCCAGTGTTGACAAAACACCCCAAAATGGCTTTAAAACCCAAACAACAGCATGTTGAAATAATGACATAAAAAATCAAGGCTATAGTAAGGCAAAAATGTCAAAATTTGACAGGTCCAAAAAACACTTGAAAAGAACTTATTGTGGCTCGTAGAGGCATGTTACAGTATCCAGTGTTGAAAAAACACCCCAAAATGGCTTTAAAACCCAAAAAACAGCATGTTGAAAAAATTACGAAAAAAAGCAAGGCTATAGTAAGGCAAAAATGTCAAAATTTGACGTCTCAAATAAACAGCTGAAAACCACTTAATATAGCCTGTATAGGCCAGTAATCGTGTACAGTATTGAAAAAACATTCCAAAATTGTGTGAAAACCCATAAAATTGCATGTTTAAAAAATCACGAGAAAAAGCAAGGCTATAGTAAGGCAAAAATGTCAAAATTTGACATGTCCAAAAAACACTTGAAAAGCACTTATAGTGGCCCGTAGAGGCATGTTACAGTATCCAGTGTTGAAAAAACACCCCCAAATGGCCTTAAAACCCAAACAACAGCATGTTGAAAAAATGACGAAAAAGAGCACGGCTATAGTAAGGCAAAAATGTCAAAATTTGACATGTCCAAA
>NW_024622067.1:0-1216 GCF_008729295.1 Plectropomus leopardus
GTTTCAGTTCAGAAAATACTGTGCATTTTTTAATGATTTTGAGACCTTCTTTTACATACTTGGCGATTTTTTTAGTCACTCAAATTTGTTCAGGTGTTTAATAACACATCTTTCTGTGATGTGACAAACTCAGAACACATTTTAATTATCACTTTACCCGGACTTTAAGACCAATGTTGAATGTTAGAGCATTAGAAAAACAAAACTGCGCCTCGATCACAGCTATTGGTGTCAGTCAGACCTCGGCGGAGTTGGCTGGTCTGGGTGCGATTCTCCACAGCAGCTGGCTGCCAGGAATCATCTCCACAGTGTCCGCAGCTGGAGAGGGAACCTCCTCCTGATCCTCGCTGCAGCCCTGAACACAAGTGACAAACAGAGCTGAAAAGCCAACATATTAATCATATTAATCATGCTCTCTGAAAGATGCATTGTGTATTGATTGAGGAAAGTCAATTATGGATGTGAGCAAAGATCTCATGACATGATCATCTGATTTGACTTGAAAAATACCGATATTTTCCACCAACTCAGTCATCAAACTGAATTATTAACAAGGAGAATCATAATAATAAACTGATGGGATTCCCTGCTGTTCAGTGCGAAGCAGCTCATACCGCTTTGCTGCCTTTTCTCTCTCCTGCCGCTTTCTTGTCGTTTTTCTTGTGCGCTTCAAAGGCAGCGGGGTCGACGACATACAGACACTCTGTCCACTTCCCATAGAGAGCGCACAGCTTCTTTTTGCTGTGGAGAATAACACACATAAAAATATCCTGAGGCACAAAACCATAGATAGTGATTTGAGTCAGTCTGCATGTCTGTGTATGTGTTTGAATAAGTCGTGGTCATGCACACGTCCAGGCTTTCACATTGACTCATCAGCTTTGAAACAGCTTGTCTTCATTTTTGAATGGACCATCTGCGCTTTCTTTTTGTTTTTGATCTGCTTCAGGGACGTGTTCTCCCGCAGATTTTTTGACTTTTATTTTGCACTAAAACCTGCATCCCCACATAGCTGGTTCTGATGGTGATGAATTATTAAATGTGTGAATTGTTGATTGTGATTTTGGGTTCTGATGTCTCACTTAAAGTCTAAAAAGTGCTCAGAGGGAGTGATCCCAGGCAACCTAATTAATCTATTTGGTCCTGATTTACAAATTAGGCATATTTTATTATATGTCCAGTGTTTAGGATTTAGGGGGAAATATTTTGAGGAAAA
>NW_024622068.1:0-2531 GCF_008729295.1 Plectropomus leopardus
AAATATTATTATTAAATATTATTAATATCAATTTTTAAACGTTCACTTACTAGTTAAATACATTATGATGTAGCAAGATTAGACAGAGATAGAGATAAAGATAGGTTTTTGGGGCGACATACTATTCTATGTCATTTTTGATGATGTTTGGATGACAAACTATAGTATGTCATTTTTTATGTTTTTTGGATGACATACTTTACAATGACCTTTTTTCCAATGTCATGTTTTGATTTTGTTCACCATACTATGGCATGGTTTTTTCTGTCATTTTTTTGACATGCTATATTATGGTCTTTTGGGATGTTTTAACAACATTCTATGTTATGGCATGTTTCTGCAGGTTGTTTTATGCAGTTTTCAGCTGTTTTTTTGGCCATGTCATTTTTGTCATTTTTCATCATACGATAGTATGGAATTTTCCACATAATACAGTATGGTGTTTTGGATGTTTTAACAACATTCTATGCTATGGCGTGTCTCAGCAGGCTATTTAATGTGGTTTTCAGCTGTTTTTTGGACATGTCATATTTTGACATTTTTCGCCATACCATAGTATGGCATTTTCAGTTGTTTTTTCAACATGCTATATTTTGGTGTATTTAGCCATTTTTGCAACATTCTATGCTATGGTGTGTCTCAGCATGCAATTTAATGCGGTTTTCAATTGTTTGTTGGACATGTCATTTTTTGCCATTTTTTGCCATACTATAGTATATTTTTTTTCGGTCATTTTTTCAACATGCTATATTTTGGTGATTTAAGCAGATTTTGCAATATTCTATACTATGGCGTGCCTCGACAGGCTATTTAATGTGGTTTTCAGCATTTTTTTGGCCGTGTCATATTTTGACATTTTCACCATATTATAGCATGGCATTCTTGTCGTTTTTTTACGACATGCTAGATTATGGTGTTTTTAGCCATTTTTGCAGCATTCTATGCTATTGCGTGTCTTGGCACACAATCTTTTGTGGTTTTCAGCTGGTTTTTGGACATGTAATATCTTTACATTTTTAGCCATACAATAGTATGACATTTTCTGTCGTTTTTATGAAATCCTACAATTTGGTGTTTTGGGATATTTTAACAACATTCTATGCTATGGCGTGTCTTGGCAGCTATTTTTTGTGTTTTTCAGCTGTTTTTTGGACATGTCATATCTTTACATTTTTAGCCATACTATAGTATGGCATTTTCGTTTTTTTCGACATGCTATATCTTGGGGGTTTTAGCCATTTTTGCAACATTCTATGCTATGGTGTGTCTTGGTAGGCTTTTTTATGTGTTTTTCAGCTGTTTGTTGGACATGTCATATTTTGACATTTTCTGCCATACTAAAGTATGACATTTTCGGTCGTTTTTTTAAAAACCTACATAATAGTGTTTTGGGATATTTTAACAACATTCTGTGCTATGGCGTGTCTCAGCAGGCTATTTAATGTTGTTTTCAGCTGTTTTTTGGACATGTCATATTTTGACATTTTTTGCCACACTATAGTATGGCATTTTCGGTCGTTGTTTTGAAATCCTACATAATGGTGTTTTTGGATATTTTAACAACATTCTATGCTATGGCGTGTCTCAGCAGGCTATTTAATGATGTCTTCAGCTGTTTTTGGACATGTCATTTTTTGACATTTTTTGCCATACTATAGTATGTTTTGTTTTTTTTTTTTTTTTCCGACATGCTATATTTTGGAGGTTTTAGCCATTTTTGCAACATTCTATGCTATGGCGTGTCTTGGTAGGCTTTTTTATGTAGCTGTCAGCTGTTTTTTGGATATGTCATATTTTGAAATTTTTGGCCAGTCTATAGTATGACATTTTCGGTCGTTTTTTTGAAATCCTACATAATGGTGTTTTTGGATATTTTAACAACATTCTATGCTATGGCGTGTCTCAGCAGGCTATTTAATGATGTCTTCAGCTGTTTTTGGACATGTCATTTTTTGACATTTTTTGCCATACTATAGTATGTTTTTTTTTTTTTTTATTTTTTCGACATGCTATATTTTGGAGGTTTTAGCCATTTTTGCAACATTCTATGCTATGGCGTGTCTTGGTAGGCTTTTTTATGTGTTTTTCAGCTGTTTGTTGGACATGTCATATTTTGACATTTTCTGCCATACTATAGTATGACATTTTCGGTTGTTTTTTTTAAAACCTACATAATAGTGTTTTTGGATATTTTAACAACATTCTATGCTATGGCGTGTCTCAGCAGGCTATTTAATGTTGTTTTCAGCTGTTTTTTGGACATGTCATATTTTGACATTTTTGGCCACACTATAGTATGGCATTTTCGGTCGTTGTTTTGAAATCCTACAATTTGGTGTTTTGGGATATTTTAACAACATTCTATGCTATGGCGTGTCTGGGCAAGCTATTTTTTGTGTTTTTCAGCTGTTTTTTGGACATGTCATATCTTTACATTTTTAGCCATACTATAGTATGGCATTTTCGTTTTTTTCGACATACTTTATTTTGGGGGTTTTAGCCATTTTTGCAACATTCTATGCTATGGTGTG
>NW_024622069.1:0-1342 GCF_008729295.1 Plectropomus leopardus
CATGGCCCCCAAAACATCAGATTTAAAGATGACGTATAATTGCACTGTGATGGAACCAAAGCTTTCTGCACAAGGAAACACGGGAGTGCATTTCCTTGCATAATGTCTTCATATATTTTGTAAATTCAGTGGAGAGACTTGGTGCTCCATCTCCAGCTTTTCATTTCGCCCCTTTTTCACTGTAATTAACAAGTGGAGTTATTTCCCATGTGGATGAAATGTTCCATGACCAAACCAAGCCATCGCTAATACGTCGTAACGTTGATAATTACATGGTCATCAATTGGGAAAATGGAGCATTTTTAATCTCAATTACACAAAAGTTCGTCCGAGTCCCAACATTTTAATTTTTTTGCCGGACCCCACCAACCATTAAATTTAGTTTTCTGTGGCTGTTCATTAACAGTTTCTCTTCCATTCCTCCTCAGAATCATGTTGATTAGCTGGCGAGTGGGGTTGTGTTTGGGTGTTGATTGGTGTGTCAGTACGTTACTTGACTGCAGCCGAGTGTGTGTGTGTGTGTGTGTGTGCGTGTGTGTGTATGAAAGAGAGAGAGAGAGAGAAAGCATATTTAGTCCTTTCTGTGTTTGTCCCCGGGGAAGTGATTAGTGTAACTAGCCTTTGTTGAATTTCTATTTTAAAAACAACTCTTTTGCGTGTGTGTGTGTGTGTGTGTGTGTGTGTGTGTGTGTGTGTGTTCTGCGTGGATCACTGGGTGCGTGCCAGCAGGATGTAGGTGTGTATTTGCATAGTTTGGATTAGTGATGCCATTATTAACTCTGGTATTTACTGTATGTAAATACATGTAAAGAAGAAGAACATCATGCAGCTTAGAAGCTGCAAGTCAAACTACAAAACTAACACTTCTGCTCTGAACTTGATCTTTATTTTACTGTTGATCATCTATGAAGGTTTTCACATGAATTTTTAAAATATTTCTTTGGAAGCAACACCCTTTTCCTGTGATTTAGTTTCTAGGAAAGTGGAGCCAACCACAGTGTCATTAATATTTCTTTAGACCCTCACTTTGACCTCATTTCACTGAATTTTTGTCACATGGCTGTTGGTCTCAGCTGAGTCAGTTATAGCTTCCCAGTTGCACTTACTAGCACAGAATTTTATATTTTTATTTTAATGTTGGGTTTTTTTTTCAACAAGATGTGGTAAGTGGCAATGTTTGTCTTTCTTTCTTTCTTTTTTTATTTTTATTTTTTTTACTCAATTTTATGGGCCCTCCCCAGATCTGCTTTACTTATGTTAACACATGGGCGTCTTCTCTCATCCCTTGTTTAGATCAGCGAAATTTCTAAGATCATATTTATTTTTCTTAATGGTTACAGAC
>NW_024622070.1:0-1397 GCF_008729295.1 Plectropomus leopardus
CCATCTAGAGAAATTACATTGTTGGAAAAGGAGCTTCTGAGGTGTTTTGGGCCAAGAGCAATAACTTCAGTTTTGTCTGAATTCAACATCAGGAAATTACGGCTCATCCAGGCTCTTACATCCTTAAGACATGTTTGAAGTCTAGATAGCTGATCAGTTTCATCTGGTTTCATAGATAGATATAATTGCATATCATCAGCATAACAATGGAAATTTAAGGAATGTTTTCTAATTATGTTGCCTAGAGGAAGCATATATAAAGTGAAAAGGATTGGTCCGAGCACCGAATCTTGTGGCACTCCAAAGCAGACCTTTGTATGTGCAGAGGGAAAGACAGAGGAAACAGTGAGAGTACTTGACTTCAGTATTTGGCTGGTATCCTCAGTCACCGATGGCTAGTGCCTGTAAAACAAACAAACAAGTAGCTGTGAGATTTAAATGTTCTGAACTTTTGGAAAGTTCTATAACATCCAGGAAAAACACACTTAAAAGACGCATTGGGTGTGCAACTATGGGTCCGCATGTGCCTCACATATGTTACGATATCAGCGCAAGTCTTAGCACACATGCCACATGAGATCATCTTGCTATCATTAAATGTCTGTCTTTGACAACAAATCTGTATTTTTCAGGTTCAGTGTGTTAAAAGGAAATCTTCTGGCATTTAGAAATACTGGGCCAATATGACAATATCATACAGTTTACATGAACAGATTTTCCTACAGTATGTGATGAACTGGTTAACGTTAAGTTTAAGAAGCTGATTTGTTTTCAGTTTCTAAACTGAATGAGAAAGACAGGCATTACTACAATGGACTATGATAAAATGTGTTTAACATGGTTTTAATGTTACTTCTGAGAAGAACACACCAACACACCACACCTTTACATCTGATGAAATACTGGCAAGTCCAGGTCCTCACTTCCTTTTGATGATCCTCCCGTTCCTTCCTGTTTTCCGTTGTACGGTCAGCTCTATAATAGCACAAATAAACACAAGTTAATCTTCATACTGTAATTGCCGATTAGCTGTAATAATGCATGTTCATTTAAATAAATGCCAGTTAAGTCATTGTCTTTCACTGAACAGTAACAACAGTCATTTGTTACTGGAGTAACAAAGAAGTGAAAGCCCTTGCATTTCCTTGCACAACGTTACCCATGGATGTATAAATGAAGAACAGTTCTACCTCACTCAGCAGTTGGTCTGCAAAACAAGGTAGACAGAGCTAATGCAACAGACTTCAAATTGCTGTGTTGCGGCCTGGCCTACTGTTTTTTTTCAGCAAGCACGAAATCACACAGGCAACACTGTTTGGATCCTCAGGTTGAGTGAGGTCCAGAATTACTGTTTATCACCACAGGTGCCACCACAGAGAATGAAATGCAGATCTTCG
>NW_024622071.1:0-1506 GCF_008729295.1 Plectropomus leopardus
CCTTCGCTATGGCGGGATTCCACATGTTAATTTATGTGGTTTAAAATGATTTTAAGCAGTTTTTTGAAAATGGCATCTTTTTTTTTTTTTTACATTTTTGCTATACTATAGCCGTGCATTTTTTGAGGATTTTTGGACATGCTATTTAATGGTGTTTTGAGCTGTTTGTGCAGCATCCTTTGCTATGGCGTGTCACGGCAGACTATTTTGTGTGGTTTAAACAGGTTTTCAGCAGTTTTTAAAAAATGACATTTTTTGACATTTTTGCCATACTATAGCCTTGCTTTTTTTTTTTGGTGGATTTTTGGACATGCTATTTAATGGTGTTTTGAGCTGTTTTTGCAAAACCCTTTGCTACAGTGTGTCTCAGCATGCTGTTTTAAGCGGTTTATCATGGTTTTCAGCAGTTTTTTGAAAATGGAGTTTTTTGACATTTTTCCCATAGTATAGCCTTGCTTCTTTTTGGTGGATTTTTGGACATACTATTTAATGGTGTTTTGAGCTGTTTGTGCAGCATCCTTTGCTTTGGCATGTCTCGGCACACTATTTCATGTGGTTTAAAATGCTATTCAGCAGCTTTTAGAAAACGACATTTTTTGCCATTTTTGCCATACTATAGCCTTGCTTTTTTTGAGGATTTTTGGACATGCTTTTTAATGGTGTTTTGAGCTGTTTTTGCAAAACACTTTTGCTAGGGCGTGTCTCAGCATGCTATTTTATGTGGTTTACAATAGTTTTCAGCAGTTTTTTGAAAACAGCATTTTTTGACATTTTTGCCATACTATAGCCTTGCTTTTTTTGGTGGATTTTTGAAAATGCCACTTAATGGTGTTTTGAGCTGTTTTTGCTAAAACTCTGCTACACTGTGTCTCAGCACGCTATTTTATGTGGTTTAAAATGATATTCAGCAGTTTTTAGAAAATGGCATATTTTGTACATTTTGCCTTACTATAGCCTTGTTTTTTTGAGGATTTTTGGACATGCTATTTAATGGTGTTTTGAGCTGTTTTTGCAAAACACTTTTCTATAATGTGTCTCGGTACGCTGTTTCATGTGGTTTACAATGGTTTTTTAGCAGTTTTTTGAAAACAGGATTTTTTTTGACATTTTTGCCATACTATAGCCTTGCTTTTTTTTGGGTGGATTTTTGGACATGCTATTTAATGGTGTTTTGAGCTGTTTTTGCAAAACACTTTACTTTGGCGTGTCTCGGCAGACTATTTTATGTGGTATAAACAGGTTTTCAGCAGTTTTTGAAAAATGGCATTTTTTGATATTTTTGCCATAGTATAGCCTTGCATTTTTGGTGGATTTTTGGACATGCTATTAAATGGTGTTTTGAGCTGTTTTTGCAGCATCCTTTGCTTTGCCGTGTCTCGGCACGATATTTTATGTGGTTTAGAGTGGTTTACAGCAGTTTTTAGAAAATGGCAGTTTTTGACATTTTTGCCATACTATAGCCTTGCTTATTTTTGGTGGATTTTTGGACATGCTATTTAATGGTGT
>NW_024622072.1:0-2715 GCF_008729295.1 Plectropomus leopardus
CTCCTCTCTCCCCCTCTCCTCCCCTCTCTCCCCCTCTCTCTTTCTCTCTCCTTTTTGCCATGATTGTATTGTGTTTGTTATTTACGACGTCTGTCACTCGTCTGTCCGTCCTGAAGAGGGATCCCTCTTCATCCTCTGCTGCTCTTCCTGAGGTTTCTTCCTTTTTTTTTCTTTTTCGGGAGTTTTTCCCCGGTGATGTGAGGGTCTGAGGGCAGAGGGATGTCGTACGCTGTAAAGTCCGCTGAGACAAACCGTGTTTTGTGATGATGGGCTCTATGAATAAACTGAGCTGACTTGTCCTCTGTCGGGGGTGTGGGGGATCCTCCTCTGGCTCTTTTGTGATCAACAAGCTCTGTTTTGATGCTGTTTCGTGTCTCTGACACCTTTTGGAGACTAAAAGCACAAAAACTATTCTCAGTGTGAATCATTTTATTTTTATTGTGAATTTAAAAATGGTTCGGGGCCACCCGGCACCCTTTTTGGGGCCAGATTTGGCCCGCGGGCCGTAAGTTGCTCCGCGCTGATATTTGCACGGGTCACATGAACATCGGTTGTCACATTCAGCGTCAGCTCAGTGAAAACTGTCCACCTCGTCTGCAGAGACGCGGACAGAAGGGGACGATGGAGGTCGATGTTCGTGCGGCACATCTGACTCCTCATGATGTTTTCATGTCTTGCAGAAAGGTCGGAGGTCAACGTTCAGGCAGGAGGAAGAGTCTGGTGAGTCAATCATCTTCTGCTGATTATATTTCCCCGTCTGACTCACTGTGTGTCCATTATTCGTCTCTCCTTGTGATGTCGTCTTTCGTCCCCTCAGTTGTTGTTTAGCAGCAAAGCTTTTTATCAAACTCACGTCGCCGAAATCACAGCATGTTTTCGTGGTGGTTTGGTGAGCGAGGAGCTGCTTTTACGGATCTCAGCGGGATTCGTGGCTCCAGGCTTCATTAGTTAAAGTTTCACTGAAGGTCGAGAACGAAAATGCTGAGGTCAAAGGTCAAAACACAGATCTAATAACAGACAGTTACTTTAAGACTCAGAGACTCTGGGTTCGGTTACAGACCTCCGTCTGCTCTCGAAAACCTGTTTTCATGTTTTTGTCACCTGTCATTTCTTACAGTGTGATAACTGCGCCGCTTCATTTCCGTGATGCTTCAGAAAAACAAACATTTTTATCATCAGACTGACACGGAAACACCGCTTTGACCCGGTCCTCAGCTGACTGGAGGACATTTCTTGGATTTTAAGACATTTTTAGCACTTAAGGATGCCTCTGGGATTTTAGGACATTTGTAGGACTTAAGGAGGTCTCTAATATTTTAGGACATTTGTTAGATTTTAGGTCCTTTTTTAGGACTTAAAGACGTCTCTAGAATTTTAGGACATTTTTAGCACTTAAGGAGGTCTCTAATATTTTAGGACATTTGTTAGATTTTAGGTCCTTTCTAGGACTTAAAGACGTCTCTGGGATTTTAGGACATTTCCAGGACTTTAGGTCTTCTCCTGGGATCATTTTCAAACGCTGCACGAGATTTTGGGGAGGAGCCAAACATTCTGTCAGTGATTTCTTTGATAAATTGCAGATCTGAGCGTCGCTGACTTCGTCCGACTAACGAACCGCTCTGCTGCCGTTCATCCGAAGCTTCGCTTTGACACGCTCGTCTCGTGTCGTCGTCCTCAGCTGATTGGCAGAGACACCTGCTGTCTCATGTGTCAGACAGGGGACAGATTTACTGTCCCTCTGACCGGCTTTGTTGAGACGTGTCCTCGGTGTTTGTTCGGCGTGTCGGCTGGTGTCCACGCGACACGTGCTGCTGCACAAGGACGCACATATCTGTCCTCCTGCACACGCACACATGTAGACATACAGACAGGAAGTCCAGCGCGTCCCTCGTAATATAAACTGTGTTGTTCCTGCCTCAGAGTGAAGCGGTACATCCTGATCATGTGCACGTGCACGTGCACTGACCCTTCAACTGGCTCAGAGAGACTTTTTACAGGCAACATGTTTTAGGAGTTCTAATAATTACATGATTGCAATTTTCAGTATTTTCACAGTAATATTTGTTTTTGTACTGCAGCAGCAGATCATGTGACCTGCTTAGTCTGTGTTTGAGATTGAAAACAGGAGCACAAATGTGCTGAATATCTAAAATCTTTTTATTCTGCTGGCAAAATATTATTCACACAAATGTGGATCTCCTGAGTTTGAAGCATTTAAAATCGAATTTAAACTAGAAACAACCAACAACCAGTCACACACTTTCCAACACACTCCTGTAAGACAGTCTGTCCAATTCTTCTTATTTATTCATTTTCTTTTCTGTGTGGCGTTCATGTTCTCATGTCTTGTAATGAACCAATGTCATATTTTAAATAGCAAATGTTTTTGTAGCACTTTTTTAAATAATAAAAATTTTAAAGGACAAAATCACCAGAAGAACAAGAAGGAAAAAAAACACCAAAAAAAAATTTTTAAGAAAAAGACAATTTTTTTTCCATAGGAAGCCCAATTGTTTTCTTAAAAATTACCAAAAAAATCACCAAATCAAAAATCACCATTTTTTCGTTAAAAAATATTTGAAGAAAGAAAAAAAAAAAGCCAAATGTTTTCTTTAAAAATCACCAAAGAAATTCATAAAGGAGGCCCATTTTTTCTGTGTCCACCTGCGTCCTCCTGTGTCCTCCTCTGTCCTCCTGCGTCCTCCTGTGTCCTCC
>NW_024622073.1:0-4793 GCF_008729295.1 Plectropomus leopardus
ATGGACTCTGTCACCTTATGTGTACTAAAAACAATTCCCAGTGTGAATCACTTCATCTTTATTCTGAATTAGAAAATAGTTGGGGGGCCACCCGGCACCCTGTCAGGGGCCAGATTTGGTCTGTGGGCCATACATTGAGTCTCACTGCACTGTAAACATAATGTGAGCACATGCTGGTCAAAGCTTAATAAAAGCTCACATTTGGTATCACAGAGTGGAAACAACCAACATGAACTTTTTAATGTTTTTTGTGATCAATAAACATTATTTCCTCACTGTGGAACAAAAAAGCTCCTGAAGTGAGAAAGTGATCTGCACTTTAGCGTCTTCCACTGTTTGTTCTGCACCTGTTAAAACGGAAAACAAACTGATCATTTGTCCATAAACCCGGGTCGGTCTGCTTCTGCCTCGCTCTGAAAGGCCTCATCTTGCAGGCTGGCAGCTGCAGGATGTAATTGTGACGTCCTGCTGCCAGACATTTTGGCAGCGCTGCAAAGCCTGACTCATGGCTTCGGTAACTCCCAAACGCAGCCCCCACCCGACCGCACCGCGTACATCTGCTCCCTCTTCACCTCACCACAGCTCTCAGACCCGGAGAAGACAGAGGAGCAACCCAAGACAGGACGTGGTTAACCCTTTGAAACCTGAAAAAAACTTGCTCCATCTCTCAAGAACATGGGAAGGAAACAATGAGCAACTTCACAAGAAATTAACCAAAATTAGCAAGGAATTAGTAAAAGGTTAGAGGAAAATCACATGAAAATTAGCACACAAAAAACAAGTTAATGGCTTTAAAAAGTGTTAAAATGTAATAAACTTTAAATATATAATTATTATCAAATTATTTTTCTTTTTTTTTTTTTTTAAATATCTATCTCTGCGTGTTTCTCTCTTTTTTTTCCTGACTTTTTAAAAATCTTTTTAATACTGATTTTCAGCTGATTCAGTTCTTGCAATTTCTCAGGACATCTCTTGCCAAGTTGCTCATCATCTTTTTAGCTATGGCTTTAAAAAAGCGCTAAAATGTAAATATAATTAACGTTAAATATATGATTATTATCAAATAATTATTTTCAATATGTTTTGAAATATTTAATCTCGGTATCATTCTCTTTTTTCTGTTTTTAAAAATATTTAAAATATTAAATAATAATCAAATCATTTTTTAATATATTTTAAAATAATCTGTGTGTTTTTCTTTATTTTTTCTGGGTTACTCTGAGTTTTACTAAAGAAAGAGTGTGAAGGGTCAGAGGAGAGGGAAACAGAGGCCCTGCACACCAGATCTACTCTCTGGATCAGATAAAAATAATATATATAGTGTGTGTGAAAAAAGCTGTAAGGTGTTAAAAACATGGTGGCTTTATTAATCATTGGCCGTGCCTGAGTCAGTCAGCCAATGATTAACCCTTAAACTGAGTGTTTACCTGCTAAAATGACAGACGAGATGTTGGCACACAGCTGCCATGTGACTGCATCTTCTCACCATAAAACAGAAACACACACATAAATTCAAGAACCTCGGTCGCAGGTTCCTGTTTTCTGTGGCGACAAAGAACGCTTGTGGACACTTTTTTTCAGGGTAATAATTTTGCAATTATTTCTTTGTAACTGCACTCACTAAAATAGATTATAACAAATCTGCAACCAAAAATTTAAGATTTTTTTTTTTTTTTAATGTAGAGTTGCAACGATTAATCGATAGAAAGAAAATTAGTCGATAATCGGCGAATTGTTGCAGTCGTTTTTCAAGCAAAAATGTTCTTAAATTTCAAAATTTGCTTCTTTTTTATTGTCATTTATGATAGTAAATTAGAGTTTTCAGGTTTTGGACAAAGGATGCAGCTTGTAGATTTACCTTTGGGCTCTGGGGAAAACGTGATGAACATTTTAACAATCTTTTTCATATTTTAGACTAAACGATTAATTGTGAAAATGATTGGCGGAGTAATCTGTAATGAAAATAAATGTTAGTTAGCCCTTTTTGTATGCATGAGAGAGTCTTTCATCTTCAACTTAAAGCTGTGAAAAAGGGGAGAAGAAAAAAAGTTTAATTTAAGAGTTTGTTCAGCTTTGTAAAAAATATACATATATATTTCCAAGAATATTTCTAAAGTTACTTTATAGGAGACTGCAAAAATGACAAGAGCATTAAGTTTTGATGGTCATTTTTACACAGAAATGGCGCTATAGGGCCACGACAAGGTCTCTTCTCTACGCCGCCTTTGCATCTTCACAAAGAACCAAACATGATGCCGCGCCAATGTTTTTAGACAGCATACCAGCATCATGGAACCAAAAAACACGTAACGTATAACACAACAGCGTCGAGCTCTAGTGTGACGTATAACATGCCAACACATTCTCATCCCAAGTTGTCACATATTGCTACTTTGTCAGTGGACTTCTGCGTCTACGTATTACGTTTTAGGTATCCTTTTGCATCTGCTATTGACGTTTCGGGATGCCGCTAACATAACGTCAACACAAGCACATGGTGGGATTATGCTCCAAGAGCACATAGCAACCAACGCCAGGACATCAACAAACGCACTGATGGTTAGAATTAAACAAAAAGAGCACAAGGTTAGATGTGGAAAAAAACATCACATTCAGACGGGAAGCAAACGCTGGACTTCCGCATGAAAGTCCGTGGTTTGTTGGACCCACCCACCGGGTGGTGTCCCATGCGGACATGTCAGGTTCTGTCTGGCTGCGTTCTCAACTGACAGCCACCGTCGGCGTATCATGTTGCCGCAGCATAAGCCACTTGGCCGTCCAGCAGTGTATTATACAGCCATGAAAGGTGGCTTTTGTCATTGTAAAATTACCTTGAAATTTCTGCAAAAGCGGCAGTATTTGATGACTGGAGTGAGAGCGGGCTGAACGCACGTGTCCGCAGCGCTTTCTAAACAACAAAAATGGCACAATATGTCATATCATAACAGTCATTTAGCGTCCCCATTATATGGCGGCTGATGGCGCCGTCCTCTGCTCGGAGGGTAAGGAGCTCCCAAATCTTGTTGTTTTCCCAGTTTGTGGACAGTTTGTTATCTTTGAGTTAGATGCTAACTGCGATAAGCTGCTGTTTAAATCTCCGACATCGGGTCGCACACGTAACACGACATCAAAACGAAACACCTGTCCCACCGGTTGACCTGATTATACAGAGATCGTTTCTGTTTTAACTTCCTGTGGCGGCTTATAGACGAGGAAACGACATATTCCACAATCGTACCTTTTACCCAGTAAGTTGGCATAACGGCATAATATTCCCGCGCAGAACGGGCAGCGTAAAAGTGACCAGTAACAAACAAAGACTCACAAACCCAAATATATAATCACAGTTTCCTTTTATACAGATTTTATAAATCAGTCAGAAATTGCACTAAAAAGGACCTATTTGTCAAAATATGATCCAGTATTTCAGATGACTGCATCACTTTGTCTGAATATGCATCGATTCGATAATACACAAAAAAAATAGCACGTTTTCCCTGATTTCCATTTAGTCTTTGGTTTCTCTTCCCTCCGTCTCAGAGCTACAGTACGTTGTTTTTGCTGCTGATACAATAAAAATGCATCTGTGATGTCGAGGATGTGATTCCTCGGTCCAGTTTGAGTTGAGTAACAGTAAATCTTCAGAAACTTCATTGTCCCGGCTCAGACACGAGTCCAGGTGTGGCGGCGGATTCTACGAGGCGAGTCCTCGGCAACCACCGTTGAATCCAAACAAAGCCAAAAATGCCACTGACTTTCTCGTTGGTGTCGTCATGGAAACGTCCTGAATCACCTCGGACACAAACGCTTCGTCCAAACTGCTGATTCACATTAAAAAAGGCACTTTAGAGCCCACGCAGTGTTCTGATCGTCACAGTGTGGCACCTCGTAAAAATGAAAAGGACACTTGTGTGCTTCAAAATGTAAGAAAAATAATAAGTTAAGTCCCTTAAAGTGATTACACACGTTTTCGTGATGCGCTCTGTAGTCACTCAGTGCAAACACACACACAGACTCAGAACATAATCTAAGTAAATGTCAGAATAGACTTTGGCCACTGCCAGCAGTGCTCGGGCCGTCTATTTAGGGCGGGGAGACGGGATATTTTAAGCAAGTGGCCAACTTAACTACAGACTTGTCCCTTGTCAACACGCTGTATCACACAAGAAACTACTTTAACCCTTTTGAAAGCTGAGCAAGTAGGCTTATTTCTTAAAAAAAAACAAAACAAAAAAAAACAATGAACAACACAAGAAATGAGCCAAAAGTTAGCAAGATATCAGTAAAGAGTACGAAAAAAAAGTAACTTTCAGTCAGAAAAAAAGTATTAAAAGTAAATTAAAAAAAGCAAACAAGATGTGGAAAAGGACCTGAAAAAATAAAATAAAATAAAAAAAAGTAAAAATACAGAGGCAACGATTTAATAATAACTGAAAAATATTTTTAAATATGTAATTTTGATAATTATAAATATAGTTTTTCCATAGCTTTTTAAAAAGTAATTTTCTACATCTACACATTTCTTGCAACTTGTGGATCATTTCATACCGCGTTGCTCATTGCTTTTTGTCCCAGGTTTTTTTTTAAAGAAATTTCACCTTTCTCAAGGTTTAAATCTCTAAATCCACTAATTTTTATGCAATTTGTTGATTATTTTTTACAAAGTTGCACATTGCCTTTTTTTCCCAGGTTTTGAAAAAAAAAAAAAAAATCACACCAACTTGCTCAGGTTTCAAAGGGTTAAATACTTGTGAAAGGCGCCTGAAAGCAGCTTAAGAAAAGTGATGTTTAAC
>NW_024622074.1:0-3866 GCF_008729295.1 Plectropomus leopardus
GAGTTCAGACTGAACGCCTCACAGTCCCTCAGTGTCATTTCACCTCAGGGAAAACGCTCACACAAAACAATTATTTGCATTTTTGGGAAAAGCCGAAATTCAGGAGCCGCCCATGTTTTCAATAACATGTTTGATAAACATTCATCAGAGGCAAATACACACACACACAGGGATTAAGGCATAACACAATGAGTTCACATCTGGTTTTTAAGAGGGGGAAGTGGACTCAGTTCTTTTTTCTGATATGCAAACAATTATTGCCTTTCCATGCAATATAAACAAAGTGGACCTTTACATGAACATGAAGAGCTCTTTGATCAGCTCTTTGGTCAGCTGCAGGTCAGTCGTTGCTGAGTAACGCCAAGGCTGCTTTGCTCCACCTGCTGCCACCAGGACACGACCCCGGGAGAAGAGGCAGGAAACAGAGCGATGAATCAAACTTTACTTTCACAAGCTCACCTGGAATATTTAAAATGCTTAAAATGAGCATTTTCCGGCCGTAACACTGAAGTGATCGACACATTAATGCATCAATAATAAGAATTCAACAAAATAATAATCTCTTCTGAAATCTGCCAGTCTACTTTTAATGTTTTTTAATGCAGGGCTTCTTTTTAATAACTGAGTATTTCTTTGCAGTTATATTACAACTTTGAATTAGAAGAAAAAACAGTCAAAAAACACTGACTTCAAGGCGAGAGAACCAGAGATGCTGAGATTCTCACTATATGTATATGGCAGGGTTAAAAGCCACTAATACACTTAAATGGTAAGTATTAAAAGATTAAAACAAAAAGCTGACACCACCGCCTAGGTCATGGGAGCCTAGGACTCCATTAAAGGGGTGAGCAGAGTTAAAAACAGCAATAAGAATTGAAACAATGTTTATTACAATAAAACCGTCCACTCTGACCATTCACAAGGGTAGGTCGTCTGGCGTACCCTGCAGGCCTGGTTCGGCGGCGGCAGTCGACAGGAGCACTGTCCGCCCTGAGCCATCGTGTAAGACGGCATACATGTCTAAGTGCAATCTTGATGGCACAGCTGAACTCTGATGACCTTGAGGAGCAATAGGGACAGAAAGGTTTGGGTTTGTTCTTCTTCCCTTTCTCCACAGTCAAAGACTTGACAGGCGGAGCCAGCTTGCCCTCCTTTGGGGAGCTGTCAGAGCCGTGAAGGATGGTTGCTACCCGAGGCTGTACTGATTGCTCCTTTTGCCGCACCTGATGTAACCAGGCTTCTCCCTCCTGTCACTGGGCTGCTCCTCGTTACCCTGACACCATGTCTCTGAAGCCACTGGCAGAAATCCAGGACGGTGTAGATGTTTCCTGGCTTGTGAAACATGTGTCTGCGGAAAGCCGCACGCAGTTCAAAAGGTAATTTAACAAGGAGCCTCGTGACGTGTGAGCCGCATTTGAGTTCTGCATCACCTTCAGGGCCGAGTCTTTGCAGTATGCCCACCAGTGCATGGATCTGCAGAGTAAACCTCTCGAAAGCCACAGTGTCCCAGCGTCTGGAAAATCCATCATGTGGGCTATGTTCTTCAGTTGGGTCTTCAGGTGGGGTTGCCCATAATTTTCGTTAAGCACCGTCATGGTGTCCATGTAAGGTGTAAGTGAATTCAGTTTGGAGTTGGCAATCAGGCGGGCCTCCTCTAGCTGCAAGAGGTCCGTGAGGATCTGAAGGACCTAAAGAGCTTGGTACAGTCGGCTACTTGTTGCAAGTAGGTGAACCTGCCTTTAGGGAACATAGGCTGTGGTAAGGATAAGCGGCAGACTGGTAGAACACTGAGGCAGCAAAGTGGTCCCGATGCGGGTAGCTCTGAGGTGGCTGTAGCTGGTCATGGCGTAAGTGGTAGGTGGCCAGCTCCAACAAATGGGGCTCTGACTGGGTATGGGATGAGGATGCAACCGGCTCTTTAGTATTTGCTCCTGCATCATGTTTTCTAGGAGGTCCTTGATGGCGTCTCCAGATGCTGGTGGTTCCCTATGAACTCTCCTGTATCTGACGGAGCTGTAGCCTTGGTCAGCTGGAGGGTGGCTGATGTCTGATGCTTGAGTGGCGTTGGGCTCAGGCCATGGCCATGTAGGAGGTCTGGTGCCCACCGGAGAAGGGAAGGACGCTTGTGCTGGTAATAAAACAGGACATCTCTCATGTAGCGCTCTTGCAAAGGACTGAGGCAAAGAATGATAATTAGCAAGGGCGGAGCTAAGCTACTCTCTCCTTCTAAAATCTGTGCTGCAAAGGTGTGCATCAGGGCCATATAGCCCTGTAGTTGGTCCGGCTGATGTGGTATCTGCTGGGCTAGCCGCCTGTTCAGGCCGAAGCTGAGTCCTCTCTAGGTTCCCTGAGGAGGCCGGGGTGATCATCAAGCCTGATGCTGGAGGCAGCTGAGGTGAACAGAGGAGCTACTCCGTCCAATGGGTGTTCCTCTTCTTCTGGGTTTTCCTGTGGCCTAACTGCCTGCTGTGCTGGATGAGTTGTATAATGTTTGTGGGGGGTTGTGGAGGTAACAACAGTCCTGCGCATTTCATAATCTGCCAGGCGCAATAAAGGCTGAATGTTGCGTTTAGGGTGCACCTCGTGGACATCAGTGTGAGGGCCAAGAGGATCCATCCTCAGCCAGGGTAAGTACAAAGGATCCTTTGCACATAGTCTTGGCATCTCTACAGATCTTCCCTTAGCCATCTGTTGGGCGGAGGGTTTCGGTGGTGGCAGGGAACCTGAACACAGTTTCAGAGAATTCCTCCCCTCCCTGCTCGGGTCTCACCCTGTAAACTGGCCCGTGTCCCCCTGAAGAAGGTTTCTTCTGAAAGGGTTGCTGGTTAAGGAATATCAAGGATAGCCCTCGCACTCACGTGTCGGTCAGAGCACGTGGGACAGGAGACAGGATGAAGTTTGACGGCTTAGTAAGTGAATTCTTTACAATACAGCACAACAGTACAGTAGACCCAGTAGGTGTATAGGCTATATGGGTTATGTACAGGTTACATATAATTAAAGTTAGAGCTTTGTTAAACAAGTTACATATATAATATATTATAATCCCCGAGGGGAAATTCACAATATCATTAAGATGAGCTCCACATTTACGAGCTGCAACATTAAAGTGATGAACACACTAATGCATCAGTAACCTTAAATCAATAATATATTATTTTGCACAACTGCACAATTACACTTTTGGTACTTTTGGTATATTTTGATGCTTATATTGTTGTACTTCTGCTCAGGAAATATCTTGAGTTTTTGCAAGTGTTTTTCTTTTTTTTTTTTTAGTTTTTTTTTTAACTTGTTGCAGCTCTTTGTATATTTTAGAACAACAACATGGTTTAAAAAAAATGTTTTGGGTGTGATTTGCAGTGAGCGGTCTGAAAGATGATGCAGCAGGTTGTTTCATACACAGATACTGTTGATTTTGTGCCGCCACCTGGTGGAGACTGTGTGATCCTCCAAAATCCATAAGTATTAATAATATTCATCTAAAATCTTATGATAATTTTAACAATTCAACTTCATATATAATGACACCTTCAGCATTTTAATTTTAACATTAAAAAATCTTTACTGAACATTAAAAACACTTGAATAATAAATGTTTAACAGGCTCCTAAAATAGACCAAATATTTACATCAGTTTCTGTACAAGTCGAACAGACCTGAACAAACAGAGAAAACAGAGGAAAAAAAGGAAATATGATTTATAAAATAAAAAACAGTCAACTCATTCACCTCCTAAAAAACAAACAGGTATAAAATGTACTATATAAAATTTATAAAATTTTACACACATTATTTACATTCACAAGTCCAGTGATCCAGCTTTGTGTCTGTGGGCATGTGTGAGCAGAGCAAGGCATCCATAG
>NW_024622075.1:0-1057 GCF_008729295.1 Plectropomus leopardus
TTAGGAGCACTGCGCCACACTCTCAGAGCGCAGCGTGTACTCTGGGCACAGACGGAGCAGCAGAACGAGAGGCGCAGTGAAAGAGTCTTTACGGTTTGTTTTGTTGGGTCGAAAAGTTTGGATTCATTTGGCTCAATCTGATCTGATCAGCTGTGATCAGACCGACAGATCAATCATCCGAATGATACAAAGAGGGACGCGCAAATAAACAAAACGGAAAGTTTGTCGATACCAACCTCCCCCTACAGTCGCTTTCTCATAATAAATTATCTCAAGAAATCAGTCTTTTGTTTTCCCAAAAATCAACATAAAACTGAAATCAAAACAACGAGATTTGTTATGTCGATAACAAAACAATTAACTAGACAGCAAGATTTCTGCAGACTTACAAATCAGAAAGTTTAAAGGGAAGTTTGGGTATTTTTAAACTTGGGTCTTATTCTCATAAATGTGGCCATTCTGATAATTAACGTCGTCACTGTTCGACTCGTTTTAGAGATTCAGGAAACAAAACTAACTAACTAAAACTCCAGCCAACAAACTGAGCCTCTGAATGTACACACAGACATGCACACACATTCACATTCACGATTCGACTTGATCTTATTGTCGTTTATTGCTGACCGCTTTGTTTATTGGTTGTATCAAAGTAAATTTAATGTATTACCGTCGGTGGGGTATTTATAAAAGCCCATTTGGATTTTTCTGTGTTCTTTTCGACCTGTTTTCTGTTAATATTTTTTAAGGTGCAACTAAATACATAAATGAATAAATAAACAAACAAAAATAAATAAAAATTTTGAAACAAATATATTGTTTTAAAAGCTAGGAAAAAATGTCTAGGGAAAAAGGAAGAAAAGCTAGGAAAATTATTATTTATTATTAACATAATTACACTATTAAAATTATGTTACTGAGTTACTTTAAATTTATGGCACATTTTTACTCTCTTTTGTTGACTTTTGACTTTTTGGGGGTCATTTTTAACTTTTTTGGGGCGTCATCTTTTTTTTTTTTTTTACTCGCTCATTGCCTTCCTCCCATGTTTTTGAAAGCA
>NW_024622076.1:0-2012 GCF_008729295.1 Plectropomus leopardus
TTATTGTTATTATTATTATTATTAGTAGTAGTAGTAGTAGTAGTAGTGGTAGTATTCATCAAAATCAATCTCCTTTTGGATGGCCTATATTATCAAAGGTAGATTTGTCACAACAGGAACATTTTGACAACATTTTGAAACAGACTATAAATGGGGTTCTCCAAACATCTTCCAGCAGTATACAGCTGAATCAGGTGCTTCTAAGTTTCAGTGTGAAAGACAGTTTCGGTGGATACATGTTTTCACTGCCAAAATCTCTCATTGTTTGGAAATGACAAACAGACTAGTTAATTTAAGTGTGCGTCCTCTGTCTGACTGCTGTTGATTAGGGGTTATGGGCAGTGCGTCTCTCTCTCTCCCTGTAGAGGGGGCTATCTTAAAACACACTTCTGAAGATCAATACCTAGAACATCTGTAGCCTAAAGGTATTTTGAAAAGTAACCATTGTCTTCCAAAAAGAAGAAAAAAAAACATTTTCTTGGCAGTATTTGAACCACAACGGTGTGCTTAAACTCTCCACTGAAATCCATACTAATGAAGCGGTAGTTCACCAAGGACTGAATGAAAATAGTCTCAGACACACTTTAGACATGCTGGGCCTTCTTTAAAGAATAATAAAAAGAAGGCTGAGTTAAGTTTAACTTTTTAAACCTATTAAAGGCAGGTGGTTAAAAAAAGACAACAAAAATAAAAGAACCTTGATGGGGTTATACTTACTTCTCTCTGGTGTACAGCACTTGGATCCATTTTGGGATATTCATTTGTGCATTAATCGTGTAGCCAGATCGGTTGGTTAATTGGTCCATGACATTGATCCAGACTGAAAATGTTAACAAATACAGCAGATTGCCATGAAATTTTGTCTTCACGTTTGTTTTCCTCAAAGGATGAATTTAAATGGAATTGGAATAAGAATTAGAATTTGGAATATTTTGACATTACCTAGAATCACCAGCAGGTGGTATGTTATATGGTATTCTGTGAAATATCAGCCATTGGTGCTAACTAACTAATTTGCTACAGATAATCATGAACCACCATCAGGTAAGCATTTTAGCTTTTCCACTAGGGTTTTCTTTGCTTGATTTACAGTCAAATATCTGCAGAACTAATAACATTTCCATCAGCCCTAGCTTTACTCTATGTCAGTGGTATTCAACTAAAATTCAAAGGGGTCCAGTTGCTAAAATTTCCTCCCAGCAAAGGTCCGAACCTCATTCCTAAAATCAGAATCACAATTAATTGAACATTTTTACCTTGATTATGATTAATGAATTATTATTTTGCTTTTGCTTTTTTTTAGGTTTGTTTACTGCCCTCATAGTTCACTGACAACGTTTCATTTGACCATAGTGTGTTGGAGTGTAATAAACATATGATTTATTATTATTTATTAGACTTTCTAGAACTATATTTTTAAAAAATCTCAATTTTAAACAAACTTCGGGTAAATTTAAGCACATTGTGCTGATAATAGGCCAACCTCTCCTGACTGCAGGACTTTCATTCCACTTTCATTCCACTTTCAACATTCCCAGTTAAAGAAAGGATGAAAATAAGGTCATGTGCTTGTGGCACCAGGCCCCCAAAACATTACATCTGCCCCTGCTAATAATAATGAGAGCTTAACACGAGCGGCTAGATGAGACAAGGAGCGATGTGTCCTGGTGTTTTAAATAATTCATCCAAAGTCTGATTAAACCTGAAACTAACACAAAGTAGTGTATAGATGGCACTTTCCACCAAATTTGTCTGTTTCAGACACTTTGGTGCTCTGAGGAGAAGCTGTGCTCTGTTTGTCTCACTGCGCTGCTGTCGGACCATCAGCTGTTTGATCCGCGATAAGAAACGCTGTGGCTGTCACACACTCAGCTGTTCTTAAGTCAAAGGTGTTCATTTTTTTACATGATGGATGAGCTGGCTGTCAGACATGTCTCCATGCGTATTGGTTGCACGCAATGACAGGTGTTTTGTTGGAAAACCTAGCAGGAGCGATACAGTTTGTAAAACTG
>NW_024622077.1:0-2500 GCF_008729295.1 Plectropomus leopardus
ATTGGTGGAGTGATTAATATATCAATAAGAGCTGGAGAGAGGCCCAGTGAATCAAACAGTTCCACAGAGAGTCCTGAGTTCTTTTTATAGGAGTGAGTGGTTGAGGGGTGGGTGCATGGCAGGAGAAGTTGCCACCTCATGTCAGAAGTGCTTCAATGAAACACTCTCTCATTCTCTGTGCTTCTCTCTAACTAGGCAGGTTTTCATTAACCCTTGAATTGTGCAAAATCTGAATATAAAATACACCTATGGAAACACATCAATTTAGAAAAAAAACATTTATAGCAAAAAAGGTTTTACATTCACATGAGGTGGAATTTCAGGTGATTTGAAAAAAGCCATAGTTCCCAAAACTACAATGGAACCACTTTTTTTTTACTGTTATGGGTCACATGATGCTATGGCTATATGTTGGAACTGGCTCCCTCATGCTTGATGCAGTAGCCACTTCAAGAGGTGTTACTGCATTGCAGAACTCTTCAAAAGTTTGGATTTTACAATTCCTCTGTGAAATCGTGGACTATCAGCTCCCAGAAATCCCTCAAACGTGACCGCTCCTATGTACAAGGGGCTTGCCTTTCCATTATCGCTCGTATAACACGCCTGTGTGGCCTTGGATTGGAAATAATGACGGCTAGTGTGGTGGCTGCAATAGAAATAAAGCTGCTGATGTATTGAACCTCCATCACCATGCTTCTTGGAATGTTATTGTGAGAGGCGCAGTTGCAGAACATCACTCAGTGGGAACACAGTCAACTCACAATTGTGTTTTATTGACTTTTCAAAATATTGCTTAAGTTTTGTGCAAATCTGGAAATCCGCCTACTGTCTTCTCTAAATTACAGAGACACAACCTTTTTTTTTGCATACAATCCATTATCAGGATCAAACATCTGATTTGCTACAACAGAATAATGTTAGTGCCAGAGAGTTTAAGAGCACCAGGATGCTGTCCAAAAATCTATGGCAATATTAACCCAAAGATGCTGCTCGTATGTGATTAGGAAGGCTATGATCATGGGACGTATGCATTGACAGGAGTAAAAAAGAATGTAGTTAAAAGACAGAAAGTTTACTTAAAGAGGCAGGTTTGGTATGGTGACTGAATCTCAAAACACAGGACTTTATCTGTCGCAGCTCATAGTTCCTTATCAACCCTCAAGATCACTGCGCTCTGAAAACGCAGTGTTACTTGTCTCCAAAAGTAGGATGGGAGCCAGAGCCTTCAGCTACCATGCTCCTCTTTTATTAAACCATCTTTAAGTTTCGGTCAGGGAGGCAGACACTGTTTCCACTTTTAAGGGTAAACTTAAGACCTTTCTTTTTTGATGAAGCTTATAATTAGGGCTGGCTCAGGTTGCATAGACCAGCCCCTAGTTAGGCTGGCATAGGTTTAATCTGCCGAGGGACTTTCTATGATACACTGAGCTCCTTTTCCTTCTCTTGCTCCCTCCATCTGAAAGCGCTCATGTCTGTTTACTACATTACGTTAACTCTGTTGCCTCTCCGAAGTATTTCTGCTCCCTTGTTTCCTAATTTTCCCGGATCCTGGCTGCAACCTTGGCTACGCCTGATCGTGGTGATAGCTGTGCTGGCTCTGTGACCCTGCCTTTGGTCGTGCTCGTGCTGTGGCTGCACTGATACTGTACCCCCGGCTTGCCCTGATCGTGGTCTGTCTGAAGCTATGCCTGTGTTATTGGTCCTGTTTGCGCCGATGCCGTAATCGTGCGTGATGCAACCTTCTTCTGTCATTATTATGAGCCACACCTTTACTATTAATACACACGGGACTCTTATCAACACCCACAATATTTGCACATAACATAACATGCTATCATAGAGTGCATTTAGTAATTTTACACCTATCGTGATTGTAATATGACATGCATTTGTTTCCATTATTGCTGTGCATCTCTCCGCCTCTCTCCCCCTCTCTTCCCCGCTCTGTTTCTCTTTCCTTTTTGTCATAATTGTAATTCAATTGTTATTTACGACATCTATTGCATGTCTGTCCATCCTGGAAGAGGGATCCCTCATCATCCTCTGCTGCTCTTCCTGAGGTTTCCTCCTTTTTTAGGGGGGAGTTTTTCCTTGGGTGATATGAGGATCTAAGGGCAGAGGGATGTCGTATGCTGTAAAGCCCTCTGAGGCAAACCGTGTTTTGTGATAATGGGCTTTATAAATAAAATTTACTTGACTTGACTTGACTTGACTTGACTTGACTTTCCCAGCTGACTGGTATATAGAACAGCCCGTTCTCACTCCGATCTTTTCAAATATGTCTGTTCTGTCAGTGCTTTCAGAGTATAAGTGTGATGCCAAAAGCCACCTTCTGTGTCCAACCTAAACATGGCTGGACGGCATCATATGAGAACGCTATTAAACTGAGCCAGTGCCGTTGTTATTATACCCTGGCGGACGGCTGGATGGCACCAGGCGCATCCACATGCAACGCACACGGGTGGCGTCACTTGAGAAGACGGCACCAGGTTACAAGTTG
>NW_024622078.1:0-1894 GCF_008729295.1 Plectropomus leopardus
AAATAGTTACATTCAGACTGTTCAGGTCCAAAAATGCTCCATTGAAACCCATTCAAACTGACATTTTTGATCCCACAGCCATCAGAGCAGAAAAACAGGACTTGTATTATTTCTGGGTGTCATTCTGGGGTGTTGCCTTTAAATTGGTATTTTTTTCTATTTTCCACATGATTACATCATTTTTACCATGTTTGGCATATGGAGGAAATACATGCTATTTCCACGAGGTGACCTGTCACAGTCAATGCTGCTGCTGATCACTGACATATCCCAGACTGAGACTGGCAAAAAAAACAACCTACTTTGTTTGTAGTATTTTGAAAATAATTCATTTTTTGTGTTTTTTTTCATCCAAGAACGTAGTGGCATCATGACAAAAACATGGTCGAACATTAATGAATATTTGATATTTAGGACTGATGTTGGTTAAAAAATAAACCTAAATTTAAATAAACTTAAAGCTTGATTTTGAAAAGCACATTTTGTGCACAGAGCGATGCGAGTGTGTGTATTAAAGGGTTAATGACGATAACCTGGGATGACAGAGAATTAAGGATGAGCATAAGAGCTCGTTAAGCTAAGGTGTGTCTTTTTTGAATCTGCACACCTGACTCACAGTCCTTTGACTAAAAAATCCTCTCCACCCTTCATCATTCCTGACTGGTCACATGATCAGAGACAGTTTGACGGACAATCAGAGGACGTCTCTTTGACTGAATGTGATTGATCACTCAGAACATCTGAAGGCAGCGTGCACACAGGACCGCTCACAGGACGCTGTGGTGATTATGTCACATAAATCAGGTCATAACTAAAGTCTACTTATCATCTTTGCCTCCTTTTTAAATTTTCTTCCTCCTCTCTTGTGAGTTTTTATTTATTTTTTAAAGAAAAGTCAAGGACAGAGGATAGAGTAGACAGTCTTTACTGTTATTGTACAATATACAGTAAAATTAAGAGCACTATGATCTGTGCAATAAAAAGAAACACTGACAAAAACAACCAGAAACAACAACGGGTTCCAAAAAGATGAAAAAAAAAAAAAAAGTAATAATAATAATAATTTGTAGTAGTGGACTCAAGTGTATATTTTATTAAATTAAGTTTTATTGCTGCTCTAAAATAAATGTAGTTATTGCTTAAATTAATGTTATTGCAGTAAAAGAAATGTAATGTATACATTATTATGAATGTATTATGGCACTAGCATAAATGTGTTTATTAATCTAAAAACTACTGTTATTACACTAAGATAAATAGAATTATTGAAATGGTCAGTGTCATTTTTGAGGCTAAATAAATGTTAAATAAATGAAACCACCACACTATACTGAATGTAATTATTTTTCTAAATTAAATGTGATTATTACATTAAAATATACACAGTTATTGCACAAAAATAAATATAATTACTAAAATGTTATGAGTGTAATTTTTGCAGCAAAATAAATATTATTATTTCTCTAAAAATGAAAAAAAATGAACTCATTACACTAAATTGAATGTAACTATTGCATTTAATTCAGTGCAATAATTGTATTTAAATAAATAAAATTATTGCACTAAAATATATATAATGATTGCACTAAAATAAAAGCAATAATTGCTCTACTATGAATGTAAGTATTGCACTAAAATAAAGGCAATAATTGTACCATAATAAATGTATTGTATCAAAATAGATTTAAGTATTGCTCTAAAATACATGTAATTATTGCTTAAAAATAAATGTAATTACTGCAATAGCATGAATGCAATTATTGAGGCAAAAAAATGACCCTTTAGGCTCAAGTGGAGGCAGTTTTGGAGGAAAAACAGCCGACACTCCTCCTGCAAGTTTACAGTTTTAAGGAAACATAAAAATGACCTGGAGTGGTGCAGCTTCAGGTGTGCT
>NW_024622079.1:0-4684 GCF_008729295.1 Plectropomus leopardus
GATTCACTTATTGCTAATTTTCAGGTAATTTTGTCATGATTTTTACTATTTTCGTTGTACTTTCTGCTCATTTCCTTCTTCCCATGTTTCTGAAAGAAATCAAGCCAACTTGTTGAGGTTTCAGAGGGTTAAGTGAAGCGGTTTGGGAGCAGCTTGTTCCTCTGTGGAAGCAGCGGAGCAGCTAAATTGGACAATTTTAAGGGGGGATAAAGAGGGATAAAAGAACTCAAACTGGAGAGATTTTCAGACAAACACATCGTGGTCCAGCAGGCAGCCCTGGAGCGAGCGCCGCGTCTCAGGCCAACATATCAAGCAAACATATTTACGAGACAGAACAGCGAATCCGTCCAACATGCAGAGAGCGCCGCACTCCACTTAGCTCGGGCGATCAAATGACAACTGGCGGGCTTAATGGGAGCGCGGCAGCTTCCAAACTACATCTCCAATGAGTCCAATTGTTCAGCCGGAGCCAAACGACATCAGAATCCCTGCTGGAGACCGGAAGGATGCTGATCAATAAATCCAGCTTCGTGGAGGCGAACAGAGAGCGCATTTCCAGGAGCAAAAAGGAAAGAATTTATTCTGCAGATGCACGTGGAGTCGTGTGGATAATTTTCCAAAAGAGGCTCTAAAGACGCACTGAGGCGCCATCGGGAGCTCTGATGGCGCCTCAGTGACGACTTCAGCTGTGCAGTCTGCAGACCTCCACTTCACCTCCGAGGAGACGCTCTGCAAACATCACGAGACGCTTTACGAGCCGCTTTACACCGTATCTGAATTCAAGAGTCCAAACTGTGCAGATACGGTCTGATGCACGCAGCTGCACGCAGAAAACGCCGCACGCAGAACGATGCACGTAATGAGGAACTCGAGATCAGAGAGTTTAAACATTTTAATATTAGTGGTGGACCGATGTTGGTTTTTTAGGGCCGATACCGATTATTAGTTCTTCATGAAAAAAACTATTAAAAAAACTAAGCCGCAGTACAAACTGAAGCGTGACGTCTGTGTGCTGTTACGGCTCTTATAATATTTATATTGTGATGAAGTCATTAAAGACAAATAAACCAACATATAATGAACCGCTGAGTCATGGTTTGTTTGTTTGTGGTGGAGATTTTTCGAGCTGAGCGACTGTCAGCGAACACACTGACTGTGTGCGGCCTCGCAAAGCCCCTGCGGATGGATACGCTGTCGTCTTTTTGGACATATTTAAGATTTTAGGACATTTCTAGGATTTTAGGACATTTCTTGGGATTTTAGGACATTTCTTGGGATTTTAGGACGTTTCTTGGGATTTTAGGATGTTTCTAAGGTTTTAAGATACTTTTAGGATTTAAGGACACTTTTAAGAATTAAAGGTTTTTCTAGAATTTTGGAACAATTTTAACATTTTTGGACATAACTCAAATTTTAGAACATTTTTAGGATTTTAGAACATTTTTAGGATTTTAGGACGTTTCTGAAGTGTTAAGATACTTCCAGTAATTAAGGACATTTTTAAGAACTAAAGGTGTCTCTCGGATTTTAGGATGTTTCTAAAACTTTGGGAGGTTTCAAGGACTTCAGTACGTTTTTCGGATTTTAGAACATTTCAAGGATTTTAGGACATAGATAAAATTTTAGGACGTTTCATGGATTTTACATAGTTTTTAAGATTTTAGAATATTTTTCAGGATTTTAGGACATTTCTTGAATTTTAGGACCTTTCTCAGATTAAGATCATAAGAAGACAATTTTTAGAATTTCAAGAAATTCCTAAGAATTTAGGACATTTCTAGGATTTTAGGAAGTTTCTCTGATTTTGGGACATTTCTATGATTTTAGGACATTAGTGTCTCAGCTGTGTCCTCTGTCGGGGGTGTGGGGGATCCTCCTCTGGCTCTTTTTTTGATCAACAAGCTCTATTCTGATGCTGTTTTATTCACTCTGACACCTTATGGAGACTAAAAGGACAAAAACTATTCACAGTGTGAATCACTTTATTTTTATTGTCAATTAGAAAATGGTTGGGGGGCCAGATTTGGCCCGCGGGCCGTAATTTGAGTACCACTGTTATACAGTGTCATTATAGGCGTCTCCCGCTGGAAAAATCCTGTTTCTCAAATTCTGCAGAACACTGAAGTCAGAGTGAGCTTCAAGCTTATTTTCCCGGAGAATGAATTTTGTTTAACTGTTTATTACGGATTTAACGCCACTAAAATGAGTTTTTAGGATTCATGACTTTGGAGCCGAGTGCTGAAACGCGTCCGTCCGTCCGTCCGTCCGTCCCTGCAGCAGCCAACCTTTCACCAAAGACCGACACACTCTTCCTCTTTAAAGTGTTCAAACACGCCGATCCAAACATCAATGGAGAGACACGTCACACACACTCTTCTCTCTCGATTCCTGACCTACCGAGCCCCGGACCTCTGGCATTTACACACTCCAGATCAAACAAACACACACACACGGCCGCGCACACAAACAAGATCAAACACACACCAAACGGCGGGGACGGCGGAGAGCAGATTCAAAGAGGAGGAGCTGTGAAGAGGGTCTGAGAGCAGACAGGAAGTGAAGAAAGCAGAGCGGAGAGCTGGAGTGGTTACCCTCGCAGGAGTTTGAAGAGCATGCAGCCTAAAGAGAACCAGTCGGCGCTGCTGTCGTACGCCGTCCCCTTCTGAAGGACCTCCGGAGCCATGTAGCCGTGAGTGCCGCTGTGAAACACACGCCGCACATCCATGTTAAACACACAACCGTCACTTTTTGACAACAGTTACCATAGCAACACGCTACAGGAAACATTTTCTGCTAGAAAATGAAACAATTTTTTTAAACAAATTCTCAAAATAATAACTTATTTGATTATTTTACCTTAATATCGCAAAATAATAACTCACTCACACTGAAATAATAATAACTTGCTTATCTCAAAATAACAATATAACGTCTTTATTGGTGTAATATTTCCTTACTCAGAATGATAACTCTGAATAATGACCCGCCTATCTCGAACTTACGACTTAGTATCTCAAAAATTGGAGAATTATTTCTAAACATTGATGTGATATCGGAGATAAAGACATAATATCTCAGAATGATGGCTTAGTATCTCCAAATAATGACTTAAACTAAAAAAATAATTTAATATCTATGATAACAATATCACTCCAAAATAATGATTTCTTTTCTCAAGAAAGAGAAGCCGTTTTTTAAAATAATGGTAATAATTTTATATCATTAAATCACGACTTCTTAAATTAATGACTTACTTATCTTGTAATAATAACTTAGTATATTAATGTGATGACTCCGAATTGCAACATAATCACAAAGTATCTCAAAGTAGAGAAATTTTCTTAAAACAACAAACTGCTGCTGTGAAAATAATGATTTAGTATTTTCTGAGGTGTAGTATTGTAATTACTATCACACCATAATTACATAATATCTAAAAAAAAAGGAAAAATTATGAACATTTCAGAAAAATGACTTGCTAATCTTGAAAGTGCGACTCAACATCTCAAACTAACAGCTTAGTAATTCAAAATAATGACAAAATTACTCAAAAAAATGACAAGATTTCTCACAATAATGACCTAAAATAACGGCATACTGTAGTCAGAATAATAAGAAACGCAGATATTATGAGATATTAACTGATTTCTTTGAGAAAATTTCTCATTAGTGACGAGTTACGGGATCTTTTGATCTCTTTTTCGATCACATTGGTGGAAACGTGTTTCACTGAAGCTGGAAACATTCGGACGGGATTAATATCGGCGGAGAAGGTAATGAAATATTTTCCCTCGTCTCTCGTAATAACGGTTGTTGTTGTGATAAATTACAGGAGCGGCTGCTGCAGAGATACACGGAGAAGCTGCAGGAGAAACACATGCAGGTTTAATACTGATGCTCTTTCTATTCCACATGATTATTTAGCTGTAATTTCATCATTATCATGAGAATATATATATACAAATATATATATATTTATGTTGTTTCTCGTGAACAAAAACGTAACCCTACTGAGCCTCGTATAAAGGAAGCATATCTCATCATCACCGGGCCTGACATCGTATCTGCACACGTATAAACACACAGAGCATTGAGAGAAAAAAAATCAATGGCATTACTGTGTAAACAAAAAGTCTCAGATTGGATATTAGAGCCAAATGCATTAATAATTGAGTGCACGACAATAAACGCCTCCCGTCTTTCAGGATGTTTCCAGCATCATTATATCTGTTTGCAGCGTTTCCTCCTGAAGTGAAGGAACATTTCAGAAACACTCGCAATCAATCGATGTGAATAATTTAATAATTAATACCACAGAGAGCTGAAAACCACGTGAATGTTTCCTCCTGAATGTGAATGTGGGATTTTATTTGAAAGAGAGGAAGATTTAGAGCCGAATACACATTCAAAATGTTGGCCTTTTTATTCTTTTTTTTGTATATTTAAAGAAAACACGCTTCCAAACCAGGCGTGTTTTCTTAAAAAATTTTAACACTTCTTGTTTTGTTTTGGTAATTTAAAAAAAAAGGCCATTTTTTTTCATCAAATCTTTGATAAAAAGAAAACATTTGTTACAAACCAGCCTTATTTTTTAATGTTAGCTTTTTTTTCTTTTTTTTTTCTTTTAGATTTTTAAAGAAAGAAAATTGTCATTTTTTTGTTTGTTACTACTAAGTGTTTTTTT
>NW_024622080.1:0-6986 GCF_008729295.1 Plectropomus leopardus
TGCTCCATTCTTGTACTTGCAGTGAGTAAAGTGCAAAAATATTTGCTTTCATGAGTCATAAAGCCTTCACTTTAAGGATATATTCAGTTATGTCAAGCCAAGATATTACCTCTGTGATCCAGCTGGAATACCTGAGTATACAATGGTGTGTGTGTGTGTGTGTGTGTGTGTGTGTGTGTGTGTGTGTGTGTGTGTGTGTGTGTGTGTGTGTGTGTGTGTGTGTGTGTGTGTGTGTTTGCATGGGTACCTTGGCAAAGCTGAAAGCTTATCAGCCTGGAGGCGGTCACCATAACAACCTACTGTGGTGTTATGCAACTGTACATTAATTCATTTGGCTGAGCATTTGACCATCCATCCATCGATCCATCGTATTTTCATGGATGTGATATCTCAAGAACACCTTGAGGGAATCTCTTCAAATTTGACAAAAAATGTTCACTGAGTCTTAACAATGAACTGATTTGAATATGGTGGTCAAAGTTTGAGGCCGCTGCGACCTTGTGTCCATCTCATTCTCATGAACACAGTATCTGAAGAAGACCTTGATGCAGTTTCCCCAAACTGGCACAAACATTCACTTTGACTCAAGAATGAACTGAATTAGAATTTGGTGGTCAAAGGTCAAGGTCACTGTTAATTCATAAAACATGTTTTTAGCCATAACTTAAGAATTTATATGTTCAAATTTAAATGTCTAACAAGGTATAATTATGAAGTGATTTTATAATCCTTTATACCAAAAAAGTCAATGGTCAACTGTGACATCATAATGTTGTGCAAAAACACTTTTCTGGCTGTTACTTACCGTCATAATTCAGAAACAGAAGGAAAGATATTTTGTCAGATTCTGAAATAGTGACACTAATCTTGGGTGTCCACCTTGAAATTGTGGTGATTGTAGAGATCTTCTGTGCTGCCGGGCAAAGATGTGTGTGAAGTTTCCATGTTTTCAAAGACATAGATGTAAACCCTAAATGCAACTTGACCAGTTCACAGAGGCATATAACCCGGTGATGCTAATTCTAACTTCGTACTTTTCTTTCTGTTGTAACAAAAATATAATTTCAGTTATATAAAATAAGTCCAGACAACTGAATTTTAACATTATTTATTTGAAACATTTTATGTATGTAGACAGTTTTCATTTTCCTCAGGTTGCACATATTGTCCTGGACAGCTTTACATTTTGGATAACAAAAATCGGCTTTCAGTTTGTCTTTGCCCTCCGTTTCTACGCTGCAAGCATATCAGATGCTTTTTTCACTCTCACACAATATACGCTTTTTTTTTTTTCTATGCAGCTGTACGCTAGCTCCATTTATTTAGACAAGTCTGTTTTTTGACTATATGTGCATTAAAACGAGGTTGATGCTGAATTATATTTTGAACTTAGGCCAAACAGAGTGCGCCGTCTCTGGACAGAACCAGAGAGCAGCACACTCTGTTCTGGTTTGTGCTCACACAGACTTTCACATCACTTTTGCCCAGCAGCTAGGGAGCAAGATGTGGGAACTGTTTGGGTATTTAGGAGCTGCCATGTTTTTTCAGACAGTAACTTACACTGTACATTCACTGCCACCAGACAGCTTCACTCCTAAACTTTGGCTCTGCTGCCATCACCAACACATGTCTGCCCTGAGAGCAGCTATCACTACCCCCACACACTTCATACTGTGATCTCAGGTAGAGAATCAGTACTTGGAACTACTGATGCAATGTGATTGGTACACCTAAAAGTACAGAGTTCAGTACCTAACTCTAACTGATATACTGTCTGTTTTTCCTCCCGTGTCTTTGTCTCGCCCTCAAGTCACTGCATCCATATTTCATTACTATAAACACTGACTGTGGTATTGATACACATATCTTGATACAGCAGATTTTCCAGTATCTTGATTTGATAAGAGGTACAAATAAAATAAACAGATGGGAGTGTCTGTTTTTTGGGAGGCAGGCCAATCCAGGGAATTAGATACATGGCAAATCAAGCTGTTTCATCACATTAATCCAGAAGTCCTGTACACTCAATATACCATAAAACTGTCCTGCTCATTGATTAGGAATATTGGTTTCCAAGTATAAACGGTATGGCAAAATCAAATTTCTATCGTCTTGTGGCATAGATCATCAGGAACTCTCTGTAAATTAATGTAATCATAAAATATTGGTAACTGCTGTAGTCTGAGTGATTTCAAAGATGGCTTTGAGATTAAACAGATGGCAGTCGCTACCAGCCATGTACAGATCAGACCAAGCTGAAGTCATTTGGGGGGCGCTTCACAAGAAATGAATGTTGTGTAAAAACTGTATAGACAGTTACGTTATTATGTTATTATGATTTTCTTTCATCAAGTTAATAATATCTTTTTTACCCCATGACTGACTTAAGATATCTCTAAGATGTATCTTCCTCACAAAGAGAACTCAGTGGGACTATAAGCATATAATAACAATATTAACATTTATATACAAAATAATGTACAACAAAATCTTTGCGTTGTGAGTTTTTGAATGTTGAATACTTTTAAACACTGGTACGTGTATCTTTGTTTGGTGATTACAAAAACCCATTAGAATAATTGGTTTTCCTCATTTAATGTATTTTGGAAATTGCTTTTTGATTTTGATGCTGTGTTGTTCCAAGCTCATTTCGATTCATCATATTAGTTATACTACCTCAGCATGGATCCTACAGACATGATAAGGTCAAGCATCATTATACGGCAGTTGAGAACTGTAGCTTTTTGATATTTTTAAAGATATTCAATTCCAGTATATAATTGTGATATTTCTGTCGAATCCCGTTTGATGGAATTCATTTTAATCAGATTTTGATGGGTTAACCACTATGTAGAAGTTATAAAAAATCTGCTGTATCTGATATCAAAACAAAATATTCATGAAAGTGTTATAGCTCTTTCAGCATGTGATTGCCTCCAAAGTTAAGCTGAAGGGAACAAGTATAGAACTTAAATGATGACATCAGCCTTCCTGCCTGGGCTCATGAAAGATGGATTGACTTCCTGCGGCTGGCAGATTGTGATGTGACCAAACTCCTAGTGTCTGAGTTATGTTCTCAGGTCATGTGTTGAAGCTGCACAGAACCTGGCTGTGTTTAGGTCTGGCCTGCTCCTATCTGCTATTATTGCTTTCTGTCTCATACTGAAGGCATGTGTTTCTTAAACTGTGGGTGGCTTCCCAGTTTCTGGTAGGGCTCAGCCTGACAAGAATAGCTGTGTTTTCATGAACCTCTATCCCAGGGTGAACTATAAATTTAACCATTGGGTTTCAAGCTGGAAAGGTCATCGCAAATAAGACACAGGGGCACAACATGAGGGGGGTGAGGAGATGTAAAGGAGGAGAGGGACAGAGAGGAAAGCTGTAAATCACGGACTTTAAGAGAGAGGGGAAGAGAGAACAGAATAGAGTGTTTTGGAAACTTGTTGAAGGCTTGGTGGAGGCCTCGAGCCAAATACAACAGACCAGTCTGGTCATGCACTGATAAACAGTCATAGGAAACACTTAACTTCTGACGCTAACCTTAACAGCCAGCAGCCTTCTGTCAGACCTACCCTGTGTGAGTGACTGTGTGTTCATATTATACGCCTGATTTTGCCTTGAAGGTTCTCATAATGTCATCTGCAGCATTCATATGTCCATTCTTATCAAATGTCCCACATCCAGTGCGATAAGCCCAGGGCTAATGTATTTACATCCATCATAGCATGTTCTCCATTACCTCATTTTGTGTGTGTAAGCTCATAATGCCATCCATTGTCAGATTTAATTAGCAATATATTATCATTTTCTCTCCCTCTCTCTCTCTCATCATATGACAAACCACACCAAGTGACTTAGTACTGTATATGAGCTCATGCCAAAGGAGCCTCAGGCTCTGCTGCTAATCCTGACTCCGCGTGCTTATGCTCAAATGTTGGAGTGAAACTAGAATTGCAGAGAAATCCTTCACACACACAAAATTAAATGTGAGGTGTGTTGCTAGTCGTTGTGCATGTAAATTGCAGACTTTCAGAATTAGCATGTTTCATAAGATGGAATGAAATTTGTGAGACTAAGAATGTGGCACATGTGCCTCACTGAGTGACCAGAAATACCTGAGTCTTTGTAAAATGAGATAATTAAGCTGCAAGGACAAACTTGGTATAACAATCTCTTGTTATAGAGATGACATTCACCGTTATAGATTTGAAAAGCCTGCTGAATGAGGCACCCTAGTCATCTAGTGGTCGTAGGCGCAGACCAGCTAATTGCAACCTTTTGTTGTGTATCATTGTTTTCACTCCCCATTTGTCATGCCTGTCTCCTTTTTACAATATTATTAGTTATTTAATGTGATTTTTAAAGACGTTTTGTTATTTCTTGAATAAAACCATACGTTTGTTTTAATTTTGAAACTACATCTATATCTTATGGTATATCAGAGTATTTAGAAATCTCAAAGACATGCTTTTCAATACCGTTAAAACCACAGGTGCTTCTTTTTCTATTAAACTGATACAGAGATGCTGTGTTGAGGATGTATTGTATGTGGTGCACAGCACACACCATTAGAGGTCAGTCTCTACTAGTGAAACAGACAGCTGAACTGAGAAAGATTATTGTATTGCTTATTGTATATTAGAAACACAGCATTGTAGGCTAGATAATACAAGCTACTTTGACCGCTATCACCAGCTTTTATTTCATTTTTCTTACACAAATACCATCAAATACAGTATCATATACCCTGCTGAAATGTCAGGAAAGTATGACAGTATGAAAAAATAGATACGACCCAAGCCTGATACATCATATAAGAACTACTTTCTTTCTGCCAAACTACACCTACCAGCCATAATTGCACAGAAGGAAGCGTGCATCCAGCTCACATAGCACTACGAAGCTACAGTAGCTAATGTTACAGCTCAGATAAGGAGGATGCCTTTAATGTCTACATCTCACACTGTCACAAGCAGAAGCCCCTCTCCATGAGTAGATGCACACTTCCTTCTGCATGGTGATAACATTGGACAGTGAAGTTTGGTAGATGGAAAAAAATTTTTACATGTAACTGCTCACAATAAGGGCTGTGTATTATCTTGAGTAACAAGGTCATGATTACTGGAAAAAGACATTGCTTTTAGGTTTTTTTTTAATGTTGATTTTTTCCTTTCTTTTTGGACAATATGAGCATCACATGTCAAGTGCCATCTAGTTACATTACATTCAGGAGTAGGCATACACCTCCACAGTCGATATCTCCTACAACAACTCACACCAAAAAAAATCTAGACTGATAAATAGCACTGCAGGAGTAGAAAGAGGAAAAATATGCAATTTTTTACCTTGGGGTGAACTGTCTCTTTGATGACCTAAATAATGATCGTTCAATCAGTCAGTCTCTAATGTCAACCAAAGGCAAAAAAAAAACCCCAAACCCTGCAGTAAGATAAATTGCAAGCACACTACCTATGTACAGTATATCGTCTGTATGGATCACTATTGGCCTATGCTCAAACACACACTCACCAACACACTCTGACAGAGTTCCTGTGACTCACTTTGTGTCTTGTGTGTGTTTGTGTGTGTGTGTGTTTTAGTGTTTGTCTCTCTACTGGCTGTAATTGGCCGCGTGAAGCAGACAGACACTGCTTTGCTGTGGCTTGTTATCAGACTGACAGGAAAACTGGAAAGGACAGCAGTGTCACTCTGACAAACACAGCAGACCTTGCAGGCAGGAAACACACACAAAAACAGACATACAGCACAAGTGGACACACACAGCCAACACACTTAGGCGCTCAGACACATGCAAGCGCTGTGATACTAACAGGCTGTGACAGTGAGGAGAGTTTACCTAATGTATTGCTCTTAGACAATCTAGATGATGGGTCGGTAGATAAAATGAGATAATAGATGCACACAGTCAATGTGATATTACAAATAGGATATGATAAGACAAGTTTGTTACATGGGAAAAGGTCAAGACAATTGCAGGAACATAGAGGATGCTTCAGTAGATATGTGCATATGTTTAGTAGTGTAGCTGCTTAAATATGACCAAAACTGTTGTATGTGAAACAGTTGAACAGTTTTCATCCAAACACAAAAATGGTGCAACAGAAATGTGAGTTGACATCAGTGATTTTATAAATCTTAAGTATTGGTCCCATTTCAGCTCAATGAGTACTTCTCTTGCAGAGAAAAGCTTAAAAATAGATTTTTGTCTGTGACCTTGAGACCATTTTAATAACAGTGAATCAGTCTTTGAATCATTTTGTTTCCTTTAATGCTGGAGTCATAGATTTCTCTTCTATCTTATTTTTTGTGAGAGCTCATTTGACAATCTGTGCAGAATTAACTGATCATTTTTTCTGTCCCTCTGTCTAGACACGAGACCTTGTTACGGTGCTCCCAGTGCAAGCTGGCTCGCTACTGCAATAGCACTTGCCAGGTATTGTGTGTGTGTGTGTGTGCATATGAGTGCGTCTGTGTGTCAGTCTGTCAGTATGTATGTCACTTTGTTGAAATGTCTATCTCCTACAGAAACTAGCATGGTCAGGTCATAAGAGAGAGTGTAAATGTCTGCAAAATCTCCTACCCAGAATTCCCACTGACTCAGTCCGTCTGGCTGCAAGACTCATCTTTGCCTTGGTGAGTTTCTAGAATTTTTCACTGTTGACAACTTTTCTTTGTTAGTTGTGTTAGGCTCTACATGCTGCTGTGTTATGAAAACCTTGAAATGTCTGATTTTTAGTGATATTTCTGTGTTTACTTCCACTAAAAGATTAAAAGAACCTCAGTTGATTTAGGAAATGTTCAATTGCTAATGTGCTTATGAATAAAATAAAATGTATGCAACAAGACAAAACTGCTTTCCTTAGTGTCTGTAAAACAATTATACCTGCTAACACCCCCCCCCCAACCCCCCCCCCCCCCCCCCCTCTCCCCCTACCCCCTCACTCTCTCCTACTAGAACCGCTGCC
>NW_024622081.1:0-1491 GCF_008729295.1 Plectropomus leopardus
ACCCAAATGAACCTGATGATATCTTCATATCTCACTGAGGAGTCAAAGGGACCTTTAAGCTCGACAGAAATAGTGATTTGATGTATATCGTGATATATATCGATATCGACTGATATGAAAAAAATATCGTAATAAGACTTTCTTCCATATCGCCCGACCCTACCTGCAACACAAAGTTAGCCAGGTTGTCTAAAAAATAGATATTTATTTAAGTTTAGAATGAAATTTCAGCTATTTTGGTGAAGATTTCTACAAAAAAAAGATCTTTTTACCCGTTTCTCTCTGTTGATACATTTCTGTTGTTATTGCATCATTTTACAGTTTTCTTACAGACGAGAAAAGATCATAAATGTATGACTTAGTCCTGGGAATGAAGTATAATGCATGTTTCTGAATGTAAAGCAGCGTGTTGGAGAGCTGTCCATGTTTCTGTAGATAAAATGTTGGACGTGAATGTGGACAGAGAGACAGGTTTAAGAGACAGACAGACAGAGAGGCAGACAGGGGGAGCCATAGCTGGAGTTTCAGATGTGGTTCTGGTCCCGGGAGAGGCGGTGTGTCAGAAAGCGGGCTGTGTTTGAAGCGGCTCCCGCGGGTGAGGATGTAAAGACGGAGACAGAGAGAGGCAGAGAGGCGCGGAGGCAGAGACAATGTGAATTACAAAGAGAAGTTAGAAAGAGAAAAGCTCCGAGAGGTTAGAATCAGTCAGCCTTTATTCCCCCGGCTGCAGCTCCCGCACACATTCCTGGATTTAGTTTCACTCCAAACTTTTCAGCAGAGGGGTCAGCGGCGCTCCAGACTCTCACAAAGTACGCACTCGGGATTTTAATGAGTCACAGATCGCTCTCCTCTCTCCTCTGTGAGTGTGTGTGTGTGTGTGTGTGTGTGTGTGTGTATGTGTGTGTGCATTAGCATTTCATCGTTCATTGTTGGAAACTCTGGTTTTCTACTAAATATGTCCCACTGCTGGAGGCCAGTGTAACATCTCTCTCTCTCTCTCTCTCTTTCTCTCTCTCTCTCACACTCACACACACACACACACACACACACACACTCAGTGTGACTGTCAAAGTCAGTTAACCCAAAAACCAAAATGTGCCAAAACTCAAACCTTAAACTCCACCACACAGAGCAGTTACTGACTGAAAAAGCTGAATGAATGAGCGGAGAAAGCCGACGCGTGCTGCTGCTTCTGTAGCTTCACACCTGCAGCTTTAATCAATAACAGTCAGCTGTTACATTGATCAGCAACTAATTTGATAAACCATTCATTAATTGGGTAATTTCTTTAAAGAGAAAAAAGTCGACCTTCACCTGCAAAATGTCACTTAAATTAAGACTTAATAAGCAGGAAGAGACTCAAAGTGATCACAAAAAGATGCAAAAGAACTACAATGAGACAAAAAGACCACAGAAAGACAAAAAACAACCAAAAAAGACAAAATTTACTTCAGAGAGACTTAAAGTAACCACAAGAGACATAAAACAACC
>NW_024622083.1:0-1748 GCF_008729295.1 Plectropomus leopardus
AAGGACTGTGGTACATAGCCTGTTAATAAAGACGCATTTATTATATCTAATAAAGAGTTGTCTAATAAGGGCAAAACTTCCTGAAGTAGCTTAGTTGGGATGGGGTCTAGCAGGCATGTTGATGGCTTAGATGCAGAAATCAAAGTGTAGAATCGGCAAAGGTCAATGGGGGAGAAACGGTCCAAATAAATTTCAGGCCTTGCTGCCATATCCAGGATACCTGTGTCCAGGGTCAGGTCAGTTAAGGGCAAGAGGTGATGGATTTTATCTCGAATAGTTATAATTTTATCATTAAAGAAAGTCATAAAGCCGTCACTGCTTAGGGCCAAAGGAATACAAGGCTCTATGGAGCTGTGACTCTGAGTCAGACTGGCTACAGTGTTGAAAAGAAACCTGGGATTGTTTTTGTTTTCCTCAATTAATGATGAGTAATAGTTTGCCCTGGCATGATGAAGGGCCTTCTTATACATTTTAAGAGCCAGCCAGACTAAACAGGACTCTTCCAGTTTGGTTGAACACCAATTTCTTTCAAATTTTTGCATGTTTGTTTCAATTTGTGGATCTGGAGGTTAAACCACGGAGCTAATTTTCTTTGTTTCATTATTTTCTTCTTGAAAGGTGCAACAGAGTTGAGAGCTGATCGCAGTGAGCCAGTAGCACTATCAACAAGACAATCAAGTTGAGAATGACTTAAGTTAGTAAGAGTATTCTCAGTCACTGTGAGACATGGTAATGATGTCAATGCAGAAGGAATCAGTGTCTTAAATTTAGCCACTGCTGAATCAGATAGACATCTAGAATAGTAACTCTTACTGAGAGGCTTGTAGTCGAGTAATAAAAAATTGAAAGTTATTAAATAATGGTCTGACAGAGCAGGAATCTCAGGAAAGACTAATAAATCTTCAATATCGATGCCGTATGCAAGGACAAGATCAAGGGTGTGGTTGTAGCGATGGGTGGGTTTATGTACACACTGACTGAAGCCAATTGAATCCAAAAGCGTGGCGAAAGCAGAACTAAGGCTATCATTATTAATATCGATGTGAATATTAAAATCGCCTAGGATAATAAGTTTGTCTGATTTAAGCACTAAACTTGATATAAGCTCAGAGAATTCAGATAGAAATTCAAAGTATGGGCCAGGATCACGGTACACTATAACAAATAGAATTGGCTGTAGAGTTTTCCAGGATGGGTGAGAAAGACAAAAAAAAGGCTTTCAAATAAACTATAGTTTAGCTTAGCTTTAGTGTGAATTGCTAAGCTTGAATCAAAAAAAGCAGCGACTCCCCCTCCTCGGCCAGTGTCCCGCACAATGTGACTATTTATGTGACCAGGAGGACTGGATTCATTCAGTCTAACGTACTCATCAGGACAAAGCCAGGTCTCAGTGAGGCATAATAAATCAATATGGTTATCCATCATTAAATCAGTGACTAAAAGAGCCTTGGTTGATAGGGATCTAACATTCAAGAGTCTGCATTTAATTCTCCTGTTTGATGCTCTTTGACAGGAGATGTATTAATTTTTATGAGATTTTCTTGTACAAGTCCCCTTTTGTTTATTTTAGATTTAAACAAATGAAGTGGTCAGGGGACAGACACTGTTTTTATAACATTTACATTTTGGGTGTATAACTGTGCTAGAAGCTTAGAGCGTGCAAGACTGCGACTCTGCATCCTGGTCCCAACTCTGGGATGCCATGGCTTTGGGCCTCTAATAAACTCGGCCAGATTCCTGGAGAGGAG
>NW_024622084.1:0-4992 GCF_008729295.1 Plectropomus leopardus
GTGTGTGTGTGTGTGTGTGTGTGTGTGTGTGAGCATGTTACAGACGGATAGAGAGTGTGAGTGAGCAGCGGAGTGGTATTTAATTTTCCAAGATGGGGGATTATCAGTGGCAGAATTTGATCATTCTGCTCTGATAAGGATGTTCAATCACAGCTTATCCCAAATATTAAACTCTCAGTCTTTTGTCCCCTTTCCCCCCAATCCCTCACACACACACACACACACACACACACACACACACGTTTCCACACGTACAGACTCCAACTGCCGAGCTTCTCATTGAATAAAGTGGCCTGCTGAGCCGACTGTCAGGGTGGTGTGTGTGATTGTTCAGCCACCTGGTCACCTCGGGGGACGGATGGGTGAGGAAGGGGGGAGGCGTGAGAGGAGGAGGAGGAGGAGGAGGAGGAGGAGGAGGTGTAGGGTGGGCTGTTGGGGCAATGCGAGGCTTTAGCGTCTTATAGAGGCAGCTGAGGAGACTAAATTAAAAAACTGTTTCGTCTAATCCGGAACACCAAGAACAAGTGGCACACACTCCAAAATCTGATCCCTCGTGTTTACATGGATCTGGATGAGCTTAAACACACACACACACACACACATACACAGTGCAGCATTTCCTCAAATAATATGCACACACACACACATGTTCCCTGCTGCTAAATACTCTGTGATTGTGTCCCCGGCCCGCCGGATAGAGGGAGGGAGGGAGGGCAGGGGGTGACGGGAGGTACGAGGCCCTGATCTGCACTCTCATTTTCAGCCCGGAGAATCTGCACCCGGGACATCTGGGTCACATCATTACTGCAATCTTCTGCTTGTTCATTCCCAGCTTTAGAGGGCTTAGAGTGACAGAGCTGTACTCAAACACGTTCACACAAAGCACACACACGTCCGAGGATACACATACAACATGTAAGGTGACATGTTCTGTGAAATAAATCATGTTTTTTAAAAAAAAAATTAAAAAATAGGTCGACGGTTTGGGTCTTCAGTAACACAGTTGTTAAAATGCAGTGAGTGTGCACATGCTGTGTTAAGTTCCAGTCACATGAAAATATTACAGCTCAGAGGTAGAGCGGGTCGTCCGCTAACCAAAAGATCAATGGTTTGATCCCTAGCTCCTCCAGGCGACATATTGAAGTATCCTTTGGCACAATACTGAACCCCAAATTGCTCCCGATGCTCTTATATATATATATGATGCACATATATGGTGCCTCGGTGACCGCTCTGTGAATGTGTGGAAGCACTTTGAGTTATAAAAAAAAGATTAGAGGACCGCTATACAAGTGCAGTCCATTTACCATTTCCTTTTCTTTACATAACTTTTTTGTGAACATCTACCTGGTCTTTATATCGGCCTATATGTATATATATTTTTAGACAATTATATAAGAGTTTTTTTTATCAATGATAAGAGACTGTATGCACTGATTGACAGTTTCATGGGGAACCTCACCTGTCAAGACCCTTAAAGGTTTTCTAAGCTTCTCCCTGCATGTCTCCTTTTATTGAAATGTAAACCATTGCTGTTTTTTTTTAAGATGTGCTAAATAAATCTAAATCAAATCATTTACACTTATAAAGAAAGGTCCCAAAAGGGTTCATCCTGAGGGCTGAGGTTGTACCGAGAAACTTTTGCTTTTTGAAAAAAAGGTTCCTAAAGGGTTCTTTGTAAGAGCATTTTTTTAAGAAGTCGAGATATTCAGACCTCCTACTAGAAAAAGTACAAAGGAAACGACTCAAAGTCGGAGTTCCTAATTGTGAACTCGGGGAAAATCCACGAACCCCGACTTTAGCGGCCTGACATCACACAACAACGGCAGCATCCATGGAGGCCACAGTGGCGCGAATTGCAAAATAAATCAACTAAAAGGTGACTTAAAGTATATGGGCATGTTTTTAATTAAATAGAACATCTACTATCATATAGTAAAACCTGCTCTGCATGTAAATTAATGTCAAAATATATCGACTGTTATTAAACAGCTGGTCACGATAAACAATCTGATCAGGAGAAAACATACCTCAAAGCTTGTTGCACACCGTTTCACACAGTTTTGAGGAACACTTCATTCAACCTGGAAACATCATTTTCAGACTGAACGTGCAGCTTATTCCTCCTAAAATGGGGTTTAGGAAAAAAACTGATCAGATTTTTGTAATCTCCAAATAAGAAACTGTTTTATTTTTCAGAAATAAAGCATAAACTATGGAGAGCAGAAACATTTTCCTCTGGGACATCTCTTATTTACATTAAACACAGTTTAAGAAACAAATTATGCATTTAAACAAGATAACAGACTGAAATTTACCCTGCGCTTCCTCTTTTCCTCATGGTTGTAAGAGGGGGGCGTGGCTCTACTGCAGGCACCTTTGGATGATGTGGCACATGGTGATTGGCTTATAGATATCACATCAATTAAGTCTGTGCATTTGCTTTTAGTCAGTTGACAGTGGTCACAGATCTAGGCGTCCTAGAAAAGCTAGCTTCATTGGACGAAGAATCTGAACAGCTTAATTTATTACTGTATTGCATTTTATGGTGCTTTGGACCTTCAGGATGTGAGTCCTTAACCCTTTGAAACCTGAGAAAATTGGCTTTATTTCTAAAAAAAAAAAAAAAAATTAAAATTATGAAATGTGGGAAGAAGGCAATGAGCAACTTTTGAAAAATGAATGTAAAATTAGTTTGGAGATTATTAAAAAGTACAAGAAAATTACATGAAAATGTACACACACACAGAAAAAACCTGAAAAAAACTAGTAAAAAACAAGGACAAAAACCTGGAAAGAAAGACAATTACAGTAATTCTGGAACATCCTTTTACATACATAATTATGTATGTTAGATATATTACATAAAATACATTTATATGTTAAGTATATTATATATAACATACATGATTATATTTGTTTTGGGGGAGAATCTAAAGCAATTTATTCAGGGTTCAAGGCTTAAATACCTGTGAAACACATTTAAAAGCAGCTCAAGGAAAGTGATGTTGACACAGGTTTCAAGGGGTTCATTGAATTGAGCTGAATTAAATTAAACTGTATTGAATTGAAGGTGGCTCTATGCTGAAGTAAAACACTGTAACTCTAAATAGTTCAATTGAAAATGAACAAATAACCTGTAATTAACAATTTACCTGTAAAAGTGTTCCTCGAGGAACATAGTTTTTTAAAAAAAGGAGCGACAGAGGTTTTGCACTCTTTATGGTGAAGTCGCACCGCCCTCTAGTGGTGAAAAGCTGGTTTTACAACAGAGTAGCAGTTCCGGCTGTGGACCGACAGGTGGCGCTGTTGAGCGGCACACCTGAGCAGATGCAGAAAGACGGACCAGAGCAGCTACAGTTTATATGAAATGCAAAGAAAATATTTTTTTGCTGTGCTGTCTAATATGAAAACTCCAAGATGGTTAAGATGCAGTTTATAATGATTATCAATCAGTAAGTATTCTTACATTTGGATTTGTTACTCGCCACAAACATTTTACCTCATTTTATTTATCCATCATTTAGTTTGTTGTTGGCAAAATTAATACACACTTCTGATGTTACAAATGATTAAATCTACCACTGAACCTGAATATGTCCTGTTACTTTATACTGATGACAACATGTAGATTAACCCAGAGCCCTTTAAGAGATTATTAGACTATTCTAGTGCACTAGATTAGCCTAACTCACATTAATAACCATATTCCTATTAATAACAAACAAACAAAAATATATACTAATATATACTTCTTACCATTATACCCACCTGCAATGCTTGAATGAAATGAAAAAGCATTAAATTGAGGTGTCTGATACCTGAAGACACCCTAGTTACATGATTTAAATAATAATAAAACTAATAGCCTACATTTCTTTATTTTTGCCAATGAATATGGTTCCTGACATGATAATTTTGTAAAATGACAACAAAAACAACAACAATAATAATAAATTATTATTATTATTATTATTGTAGATGTTCTTATCTGGTTACTGTAGTTACTGTATGCGTTTTTCCCGTGTTTTAGTGAGAAATCAAGCCAATTTGTTCAGGTCTCAAGGGGTTAATCGACGAAACAACACCTGTTGACACGAACCAAGCCGCCAAGAACACGTGCACAGTTTTGGGTTGCACCTGAATACAGCAGCACTGTTATGGAGGGGGATTACTGCATGACGTCGTCACTGCGCAGTACAGGAAGTCCCCTCTTCTTCAGCAGAGGATTTTAGGATTTTAGAAATTGCTTTGGTGTCACCAGGTGAGGGTTCCTCTAAAAACTCTGCTCCAGGTGAGGCTCGAACTCACAACCTCGGCATTGCTCTGCTGCATACTGTCATATAAGTACCGCGCGCTAACCGATTGCGCCACTGGAGCTTCGGCAATGTTCGGCTAGGAAGTCGGTTTAAGAAGGACACGAGCGCATGTAAACAATAGATCTATTGTATTTGTTTACATTTTCTTTTATTGGGACTAAATTTTGTTGTGGGAAGTGTTTAAGGTTACAGACAGCGGATGGTAAACTTCCCGGGACCCCGGTAGTCTCACAGTCCACCAGACAGCGTGCTGCGTTCACGTGCCTCTCACAAAGCTCCGACTTTCAAGATCAACAGGAGTAACTATAACGTGTGTGCATTGACTGTATATACAGTCTGTGTGTGTGTGTGTGTGTGTGTGTGTGTGTGTGTGTGTGTGTGTTTAGGGTTGTCTTGTTCCAAATACAAACAATTAAATAAATATAATTGAGGAATAGTTGGAAGGAAACTACATTTAGAACAAAATTATGTACTAGAACAGACACACAATTAAAAATAAAATTGATAAAGTAGAAAACCATGATTTCTATAAAAAAAAAACCAACCACAATAAAAAATAAAATGAATAAAGTGGAAATCTATCACCACAATTAAAAAATAATTCAAAACATACACAAACACAATAAAATATGTAATGAATAAAGTACATATCTATCATTGCGATAAAAAAAAA
>NW_024622085.1:0-1514 GCF_008729295.1 Plectropomus leopardus
TATGACATTTATTGTTACGATGATATTTTGAGGGACATGGTGTACTTTGATATCTTAATTTTTTGGCACATACTATTCTATGAAGTTTTTATGGTATTGTGAGAGACATTATACTATAGTATGACCGTAGTATGTCATGCAAAATATCAGAAAAATCGATATGATACAATGACCTCCAAAATATCATAGCCATACTATGTTGTCCAAAACATCATAAAGAAGTCATACTATAGTTTGTTGTCCAAAATATCATAAAAAATATAATAAAAAAATATAATAAAAAGTGTAATACTATACTATGTTGTTCAAAATTTTAACAAGTCATACTGTAGAATGCCATCCAAAATATCATAAACTAGTCATACTATAGTCCGTCGTCCAAAATATCATAAACAAGTCATACTATAGTCTGTTGTCCAAAATATCTTCAAAAAGCCATACTGCAGTATGTTGTCTAAAGTATCATCAGAACCTCTAACCTCTAACATAATGTTGCCCATGTTGGGTACTTCGGTCATTTAAAAATTCTGTTAACCCTTTTCCCAACGGGGCTGCCAACTCCCACGCATCTGCTGTGTGTCTTGCACTCTCATGACACCGAGGAAAATCTCACACCAAAACACAGCAAAGGGCAGAGGTGTTTAACAATCATGTAAAAAAGTGAACGACTTTGACTGTAGAACAGCTGAGTGTTTGACAGCCACAGCATTTCATCATCACAGATCAAACAGCTGATGGTCCAACAGCAGCAAAGTGAGACAGACAAACAGAGCGCAGCTTCTCCTCAAAATATGTCCTCCAAAATATCATTAAAAAAAAATTTGATATAACATATAATCCAAATTATCATAAAAAAGTCATACTATAATTTGTCATCAAAAACATCATTAACAACTAGTACGATGTCGTCCAAAATATCATAAACAAGTCATACTATAGTATGTCGTCCAAAACATCAGAAACAAGTTACACTATAGTATGTCGTCCAAAATGTCATAAACAAGTCATACTATAGTCTGTTGTCCAAATGATCATAAAGAGTCATACTATTGTATGTCGTCCAAAATATCATCAAAAAGCCATACTATAGTATGCCCTCCAATATATCATTAAAAAAACATACTATAACATATTGTCCAAATTATCATAAAAACGTACATACCATAGTATGTCATCCAAAATATCATGAAAATGTCATACGATAGTCTGTCATCCAAAATATCATAAACAAGTCATACTGTATGTTGTGAAAAGTATCATATAAAAGCCAAACTATAGTATGTCCTCCAATATATCATTAAAAAAACATAATATAACATATTGTCCAAATTATCATAAAAAAGCCACACTTTAGTATGTGGTCCAAAATATTATAAAAAAAGGTCATAGTATAGTATGTCGTCCAAAATATAATAAACAAGTCATACCATAGTCTGTCGTCCAAAATGTCATGAAAATGTCATACTCTATTATGTCCTCTAAAATATGATGAAAAAGCCATACTATAGTATGTC
>NW_024622086.1:0-3083 GCF_008729295.1 Plectropomus leopardus
TTTATATATTTATTTTTATTATATAATTTTTTCAGTGGTTTTATGCCAAGAAATGTTCTGTTATTTTAAAAAAATAATAGAAAGTTAAAGAAAATATTAATAAGAAAAAAATATAAAGAAAAAAGGAAATAAGAAAACGAAAGCATCTTTAAAATGAGGATGAACCGACGAGCAGGTTTATTCCACAAGTCACAACAGGTGTTAATAATTCACTATTTATCTATACTGTCTTAAATGCGTAATAACACAGGCTTTTGAGGAGTGTTCAGGGACGAATGGCATGATGACAGCAGAGCCCAGCCCACAGCTCTCTATTCAGCTGCACGTGATTCAGCACATTTAAACCACGTTAATGTGACAAAAGCCATTTGCTCTAAGTGTTACCGCATATACCAACCTACTTCAGACCTAAGATGCACTGCTTTGACTTGCTAACAAACATTAGACAGATGATGAGTACAAATCTGAGGAAAAATCTGGGGTAAACAAATGTTGTTTGTTTGCAGACACAAGACAATGACATTATTCTGCCATGCAAAGAGGTGACTGCTGACTGCTGATCCTCAGTCAGTCATGTTCAGCCTTGCACTTAAAGGATAATGTTAGTATTTTTCAACCTTTTTTCCCATGTTGTTGTGTCGTAGTTACTAATGGGAAAAATAATTTTTAAGGGTCCAGTTTTAATTCTGTGGTGGGTTTAGTGAAAGTTACTTCAGGGTTGTTTCTCATTAAACAAGGGGCTTATATATATGTATATATATGTGTGTGTGTGTGTGTGTGTGTGTGTGTAGCATATACACTCATATACAGCAGTACATGGATTGATTGATTACATCAATTAATGGATTGTCAATTAATTGTTGTCAACCCTATTACATTAACTGAGATGTATTGTATTTTATGTCAATATCTTCTGGTGGGCCTTCACGATATGACTATGCATGATCTGATGTAGGATGTGGATATACTGATATACTTATTGGCCAAATGAGTTTTTATATATACCTGCATATCAGATATTGGCAAAAAAAAATCCACTATTTGTGCATTCCTACTCTCAACACAGAACCAATTTCAAGAAATGTTGCCTCCATTAGCTGCTTGGACACAAAAACAAAATAAATACCAAAACTGCGCTTTGTTTCCACACCTCATCAATGCCCATAAATCACACAATCTGGACAACAATAGAGCTGTTTTTCTACTTTCATACATAAAGTAAACACAAACAAAGGTCATCTAGTGTCACATTTGTATTCGATGATTCCTATAATTACCCTGAACCTTGGGAGCATCCGTTCATAAAGTCAGATGAACAAACTCTCTGTGCTTCCAACAGTAACCAGCAGTCACTTTGACAGCTAATAGTATACACAAGGAAAATCGTATTAGCCGGTGGCTTCACAGTCATGCCTCCGGCGATTATGCAAGGCTGGTGGAGGACAAAATATATATCCCTAACTCTAACACCATCAGAAACCAGCCTCAGCCTTTCACTGCCTCCACAACCCACAGATTTATCCTCCAGGAGGTTCAATCCTGCACAAAGAGGTGGTACAGTCAGGGTGGGGCGTTGACCCAAACCAGGCAGTGCACATGAATACGATGTAGCCTGATAACATGTTATATCTATATTATTGCACATAATCACCACTAGGGACTAAATAAGTAAACACAAAAGAATAAATAAGTAAACCTAAGAACCATAATAGCACGATTTAGCATACAGCGCATCCACAAAAGGGTAACATTAGCCATCATTAAGAAAACGTACCTGTCAGTGAACTTAATGTTAACTAGGTAACGTTACAGAGAACTTATCTCGGTCAGGTTTTCAACTTATTCTCAGTATATTCTGTGTTAAATAAAAAAAGGTAAAGGTGTGTGAGGCTTTGGCCTTGTTCAAATTGAGCTGTCAAAACCAGGCGAGGCGTTGACAGCGTCAAAGCCTGACTAGCAATCTTCCGCTGTTAGCATTAGCCTGTTGGTCAATAATTGGTCATTTAATAAACATTTCGCTTTGCAAGCTGGCCATAACACTCGTGACGGCGTTAAAATCAAACTGTGGATATATTTAGCCACATAAAATAATGTTGAAAATGGTTTTTGATATTGATAACCATCTCGAGTGGTGGCATGCTAAAGCTAATGTTAGCCAGCTAACGTTCCTGTATTACATGACCACTGGCGATCCCACGGTGACTACACCGGGGAGGGCTAAGCTAGCATCCAGAAATAATATCAGCCTCGTTTCTTACCTGCACGATTAAAAAAAGACGTTTCTCTGATTGATCCAGTTGTACTCGATGACTTAGAAACGGATTCAGCGCGTATTTAAAGACATCTTTCTGAGGGCAATCCTTCACATTAACGGTAACCGTTCCTGTCGCTCAGCGTGGTTGCTAACGTTACAGCTGTCTCCGCCCCTTTTCCGGTTAAAAAAAAATACACACAAACCCTCCCCATCCTACTGTAAACATTACATCTGATTTTACATCTTTGCCTTTTATACGTTAACACTATAATATTTGTACAGTATCACAATAAACCAAATATTAGCAACCATTAATTACCATAAAATAACGTTGTCAGTGATGGCAATAAAATACTTGTTAATGTGTTCTTAGTCATGTGTGGCAGATCTGTATTTTTTCAAAAACAATTTGACTAATATGGAAAAAGCCCAATAGTTCTGTAAAATGGTTACTTCCTCAATAAAGGATGAGTGCAATGGTGGAAAAAGTGGTGATGAAAATAATAAAGGCCATATAGGCATAACCAAACCCATCCCAAGCGCCACCTAGCGTGTTAGGTGCAATTTCATATAATAACATTGTAAACAGTGTATTTTATATATCAAAGGAGGGGTTAGCTGGGATGGGACTTTATTTATTTTTTCTAAGTATATTTATTGAATTTTCTTATTAAAAAAAACAAACAATACGAGACCAACATATAACAATTAGAAATAAAAACCAACAAATAAGAACAGGTCATGTGCTAATAATCATTTTAGCATCAAAATGGGTTTTGTGCAAAATACTTCTAATAATTCGTAAGAAACATATTGATAACAAAATGAT
>NW_024622087.1:0-13652 GCF_008729295.1 Plectropomus leopardus
ATTAAAATCCTTCTTGGGAAGTCCTCATCATCAGCATATGTTGCTCTCATCTCTGCTTCACTTTCTCTTTTTCTACTTCAGCTGCTTCCTCTGTTACTATTCCTCCCACTTGTGATGTCAAAGTTCTTTCCATTCAGACTTCATTCATTCATTCACCCATTCATTGCAAACCAAAAATAGGTCACACACCTTAAAAGAACCCTCTATGCCTCTTACAGAGTGTTTTGTTTACATGAGTGGCCTTATTCACCTGAGATCTATTAAGCAATTCGTCCCATTTCAGTGATACCACCCACTCACCAGCATTAACGTGTTTGCATGTATTTTAATACGTGCACCTGATTACTTTGCTTCATTGAAAAAACAGACAGAATTTTTAAGGTACTTGATAGCTAAAAATATTAACAACCCAAAACCAGATAAAGTAATTAGTTGACTAATTGCTACAAGCTGGACCAAACAGACTTTTTAAAATTGGTTTTGTACAACTTCATTAGATCTTTCATCACCGTTTCCTCCCGTCAGCATGTCTTCTCCTGTCCTTACATCTTCGGTCTTCTTATTAGGTCCTTATCCACGCGGGCTTATTATTTTCAGGTGGATCCAAGAGTGAAAAATGTCTGCTGCTGCGGGGTACTGAATCACCCACTTGGGAAATGAAAAAAAAAGATGAGAGAGAGAGAGAAAGAGAGATGAGAGCAAGAGATGGCCCATAAAGGTAAACTGGGCAAACAGCCAGACATTTAAAGTATTCCTTTATAGGGAAATAGCTTCATCAGATAAACAGGTGCGCTGATATAGTATGCCAACAAGCAACACATCCGACCTGAGGGATTTATAGACAGAAGCCATTCACTCCGAGTGTTGTTTGACCTTCAGGAGCGATCTGACACTCTGTTAAGCCTGCCCCACTTAGTTTCATTTGGCTGTAATTGGCTTAATGGCCAGTAGACATGACGAAGGGGAAAAGTTTCCTCCTAAAACAGACTTGTTCATGCTGGGCCTGCTGCTCTTGCGAGAGGGAGTCTTCACTTGGTGGGGTGGGGATGGAAAGTGTGTAGCTGTTTGTTTGATTGGGACCAAAAGAAAAAAAAAAGTGATTTTCCCTCCCGGGGCAGAGCAGTTTCCTAAACACATTTGGAGTGTTTTTCTCAAGTGGCTCAGCAGCAATCTGTGTACGTGTGTGTATGTGTGTGTGTATGTGTTTGCCACAGCTACATTTTGTTGATGATGCTGTCACTGCTGTTGGCATCTTGGATGCGTCCCAGAGTCTCTCCAGGCAAAAGAAGGGGACAATATATCTCTTCTTGCATCAGACACAAGCGCACATGAACACACACACACACACACACACACACACACACACACACCCTGTAGCCTCCTCTCTGCTCCCTTCTCCCATGTGTGGCCTTGGTGGGCTGTCTTGGCTCTAGTAGGAACAGAGAGTGTGTAACTAAGCACATCCTGTCAGACAGTCATGCTATCTTCCCCTGGTCCAGACCTCGCCTTCCCTTCATGCTCCGTTTGCCTGTTATTCTCAGGAGGTGGCTGCTCTGAATAAGAGGCCCTGCAGTAAGGAAGGAGGCTGTATTACATTACGGTTACACACATCAACTCATCCTGGTCCAGTCTCAAGGTGAGACGTGTTAATAGCGAGATGATTTGTTTTTGTATAATGTGGGATATAAAAAGGAGCAATCAATTTATCACACGATCTAACAGACTTTGTAAAAGGTGTTGGAGCATTAAAGGGCCACAAAGTTACTTTTCATAGACGCAGGTGACCAGTATAGTTGATGGGTTCAATGACCAATTTGTTTTGCTCCATTAATTAACTGTATTTGTATGCTGTGACAGGGCATTGCAGTGGAGGTAAAAGTGAGACTGATTACCCAGAGCTCCAATGGGACGGGGGCCCCTTGAAAAGCCTGGAGTGAAGGGTGAGGTTATGTTAGCATTTTTTAATTTCTAATTTATTCAGTGTTATGACTAAGTAAAAATTGGAATACATAGATTAGAATACTGAACTTTGTATTTAAAAAAATAAAGCTCTCCGAAGCTCCCTTTCATGCCTAAACCCATTGAAACCTGAGCAAAATTGCTTGATTTCTTTAAAGACATGGCCATCACAACAATAAGAACTTTATTTATATATACCTTTAAAAACAGACTTTATTAAGTGTTTTGACAAACAAGGCAAAGCAGAAGCAAGAGGAGTTTCCTGCGGAGGTAACACAACAATAAGAGCCAAACAATAAAATCGAACAAAGGCCAGACAAAAGAGAGAAACAATTACAAAACAAAAATAACAACAAGCCATACCAATAAGAGGAAATGCTGTTTGAGGAATATTGGCAGTAAACACAGATATAATAGTACTAATAACAGAATTAAACATGGTCAAGGCAGAATAAAAAACAAGATGAAAAAAACAAGGTAGATAAAATACAAGCTAAAACAGAAGAATAAAATAGACAAATTAAAAGAGAATCTCCTTGTGTCAGTCCATCTGAACATCTTTGTCCTCCTTTGACTGCCTGTGAGCGCTGCATCAAAACACAAGTGCTAATGTGCAATAACACAAAGGCTATCGCCTGCCAACACTCCCACCCCCCGCCTCAAACCTGTTATACGAGACCTGTGGATGTGTCTTATTGTACAGTGTGTTTGCATGTCACATCAATTTGTTGAATTTCACTTGATATTAGATCTTTCAGACAGTAACTACAACCCTTTAAATGCTTCCAACAGGGTGCACTTAGAGTACACACTGTAGTTTGTGTGCCTGGCATGTAACCAGTGGCCTTGCATGTATTTGCTGTCTTGTAACAGTTTCAAGCAGTGATGGAAATTGCTTTTGATAAAACTGAACTCTGTCTTCCTATTTTTGAAGGAAACAGTACTTCTTTGAAGTAGACATAAAAATAGTGGCGACCGAGCGTTTGCAGTAGCTGCCCCAAAGCTTTGGAACAGCTTACCTATTCACATAAAAACTGCTCAGAACACAGAAACTGCTGAAAACCCACCTCCTCTCTTTGGCATATGATTGATCTGAGAATGATACCTCGATCAATTTCATGCTCCTTTGTACGCCGATCTGTTCTCTGTATCGAGTTTTCTATTGTTTTCTCATTATAGTGTGTCTGTTTAGCACTTTGGTCAACTGCGTTTTTGATTTTTTCTAAATGTGCTCTACGAATAAAGTTTGAAATGAAAGACACACAGTATCCTACCTATTTGAAATGTTCTTGAGAGCTGATAATTCCATTATAAATTGGATTCTCAATATTATGGTAAAACGGTGGCGAGGTTACAATTTCGTCAATACTGATTCCCATTAAGAGAATTCTAATTTCACTCAGCCATCCCCTGAGAGGTAGATCACATGGATCAGTCCTTACATACCAAGTCTGCAACAACGCATGTGTGAACACCACAAGCATGAAACACACTGCAGTTCGGCGAGGCTGAAGTCCTAAATGTAAAGTATAGAGACATGCAGCCCATGAGGTTAATGACGATATAAGTCCATTAGTCCGTTCACATTAATTGCAGTGTGTCACCAAAAACAACTGGACCAAATGTATTCAATGTAACACAAACACGAACCATGGTTTGGACCTTGCTCCAGAGAGGTGTGAAAGCACCCTTAGTATTTTTATTTAGTTTAATTTATGCCTGTGGAGAGGGTGACAAGCAGTTTTTTTGACTATGATTAATGTGAACACACTTGTACTGATTCTCACACACATCTATTGCAAAGTTCAGTGCTGTGTTTTTTAGTTGGAAGTTATCAAGGCAGTTGTTCCTAGCCTTTTTTTGTTAAACAACACAAGTAAAAATTTTATTTGAAACTGGAACGTGCGTCTGAACTCCCCCTGTTTCCGCTCTGCCTGGCGATTTGAGAAAGGTAGAACAAGCCACTGAAACACAGGTGGATGGAAATGCATCCACTGTTTTGCTCAAGAATATGACCCAAAGATGTTTGAATGTGATCATATGAATCAAGAAAATGTAACTGCCATAAATTGGGATTAATTCTGATCCTATGGATTTCACTCTTTTAACAGAGCTAGCATTAATGTGGTCGTAAAATTATTTAATAACATGCCCATCATTTTTCAGTCAGTGGTATAAATTATAAAGTAAAGTATAAAAGTATCAACAAGAAGGATTCTTAGGAAAGAGCAGAGATAGGCAGAGAGAAAAGTGAAAATGCGCCCTTTGAGTGAATCAAGATAAGTTACAAATGCTAAGTAGCAATTTCCTCTTTTTAATGAGTTTTCATTGATATTTTCTCTCATCATGTGTTCTAAAACAATGTGGGATGTGAGCTAAAAAGATGTCTTCAAATCCCATTAATTAAAGTAATTAAGTGCAATTAGCCAGGTAGGCAACATTTGGGTTATAATCTCCCACTTCTTTGTGCTTTGATTCTGATTCAAGAGGAGCTTTGTGTTGCGCTGCTGCTTCTTCAAATTAAGAGAGGCTGTTAAGAGGGATTGGTAAGAATATTTATGGGCCGTTCTCCCTGGAAGGTGTTTTGTACATACTGCGAGGAGGCCATGGAGCTGACCCAGGTCTGTGGTGGGAATGCATCTGTCAGGTGGCCTGAGAGCTCATGCGGCTCATTCTGTTATCCCTCTGACCTGGATAACCAGCTGGAAAATGGATATCACATATCACAAGCTTATGTGCTAGTGTGCGTGAGAACTACTAAACAAGGAAAAATGCCTTGGGTTTCTCTCACCTTCAGCAGAAAAGGTCCCGATGAAAACATGTAAGTGAGAAGTAGTTACTCCATAGTTGCACGTTGACATAGACAGATTGTGAGACAATGAGCTGCACCACCTCGCCTACATAGGTGCAAGACACATAGACATAACACCACACTTGTGGTGATTTTGCCTCTTTTTTTTCATGTTTTGGCTCTCTCAATAGTAGTAGTTATGCATGCATGCTTGTGGTTTTGTGTCTCTTGTGTTGACACTGGGTGTTGTCGATTTGTCCCCTTTTGGCTGTTTTGTGTCTCTTGAAGGTAATTTTGTGTCTGTTTTTCGACGTTATGCTGCTTTTTAAAATTATTTTGTGTCTCACAGCAGTTCTTATGTGTTACTTTGTGGTAATTTTTGTTTGTAGTTGCTAGACATTGCTTTGTAGTAATTTTGTGTCCCCTTGAGGTAATTTTTTGTCTCTTTTAGGTAATTTGATGTATTTTTTTCTCATTTAGTGTCTCTTTGTGTGGTCTCCCCCCTTTTGTAGTGTCCTTTGCATCTAGTTGTGATCATTTCGAATCTTTCCCTGGTTGGCACATGCTAATTTAAGTGACATTTTGCAGATAAGGTGCAAAGCCAGATGGGCCCCTGAAACTTTGGGCCCCTGTGCTCGGTAGTTCAGTAATCTATCAATGCATGTATACATATTATTCTTCCGATATCTGAAAACATCAGAGCTTCCTCTACCTTACAGTTGCTTAGTTTACATTCAAGGTGTCACTTTCAGGCACATTAACTTTACTGTGTCTGTGTCTTTCGCTCATCATTAGCAGAATTACTCATTACCCAGGGGTATTAGGGCCACAGCCGTTGATGTAACAGAGGTTTCGGTGTCACATTGAATAAATGTGACTAATGATGACAGTGTCACAGTACACGAACAGAGACATATTTGTGTTTGGCTCCCCATAAGAAAATGAGTGTCCAGGGACAATAGCTCACCAGCAGGGGCATTGGGCTTGTTAACACCCCTATAATTAAGAGCATGGGCTTTAATGAATAACAGACACTGCTGCATATACAAACATATGCAAAAGCATGTTAAGTGTGCTTGTAAACACACACATCTGCATCCAGGGACATGAGAGCAGACTAGAGTGTGCTATGGAGCTTATACTAATTAAGAACAAGTGTGCCTCTCTGACTTTGATTTGGAGCGTGCTTCCAATAGTTAGTTTGGAGTACCTGGCCTAATTGGAGTCTCTGAATGGGATTATTGTGGTAAGAGGACTCCGACAGGGAAACTAATGCTAGGAGACTACTGGGAATGATGGTAAACTGAAGAAATGGAGAAAGGGCTCCCTTACCTAAGGTTCAACACAGTGTCCTCATACAGCAGTTTATCCTATGAATTACATCCCCAAATAGCGTCATCATGTTTCATACATAATGAAAAGTAACACACTTTTGCTTTGCTTCTTTACTCCTGTCAGCTCACACATGTGACCACTTGTGACCCTGATTATGTGGATTATACACCAATTACTGGCTCATGGTTATGTGAGTTACATTTGAATTGTTGTGCATTACTTTTTGAAGGTATACATGAGAACAGAGCATGAGAGAGCATAGGTTAGAAACTTATGAAGCATTATATTGACGATACAAGCTGCTGAAATAAGCTTCCTACGCTGTGTCTCTCCCTTAAGGACAGACAAGCTTGTACAGTAAACCTGAAAGGAGCTGGATGTTAAAATGCTGCATCTTTGCATCAAGAGGTGGTAGTCATGCATCTGATCAGGATGCCTCCGGACACCTCTGTGTGGTGATTTTCTTGGCACGTACAACTGGGAGGAAACCCTAGACAGACCCACAACATGCTGGTGGGATTACATATCCCATATGGAGTACCTCGGGATTCCCCAGGAGGGGCTGGAAGATGTGGCTAAGCAGGAGTTTACACTCTGCTTAGTTTGCTGCCACTGCAGGACCCATATAAGCAGCAACACGTGGAAGAATACTATGGGTGTGTGTGGGTGATCGGTGTCTTTCTCTCTGGAATTTTTTGGTGGGTAGTGGGAGGAATCCATACAAAGTGCAAATACATATATATATATGTATTTGCACTTTGTATGGATTCCTCCCACTACCCACCAAAAAATTCCAGAGAGAAAGACACCGATCACCCACACACACCCATAGTATTCTTCCACGTGTTGCTGCTTATATGGGTCCTGCAGTGGCAGCAAACTAAGCAGAGTGTAAACTCCTGCTTAGCCACATCTTCCAGCCCCTCCTGGGGAATCCCGAGGTACTCCATATGGGATATGTAATCCCACCAGCATGTTGTGGGTCTGTCTAGGGTTTCCTCCCAGTTGTACGTGCCAAGAAAATCACCACACAGAGGTGTCCGGAGGCATCCTGATCAGATGCATGACTACCACCTCTTGATGCAAAGATGCAGCATTTTAACATCCAGCTCCTTTCAGGTTTACTGTACAAGCTTGTCTGTCCTTAAGGGAGAGACACAGCGTAGGAAGCTTATTTCAGCAGCTTGTATCGTCAATATAATGCTTCATAAGTTTCTAACCTATGCTCTCTCATGCTCTGTTCTCATGTATACCTTCAAAAAGTAATGCACAACAATTCAAATGTAACTCACATAACCATGAGCCAGTAATTGGTGTATAATCCACATAATCAGGGTCACAAGTGGTCACATGTGTGAGCTGACAGGAGTAAAGAAGCAAAGCAAAAGTGTGTTACTTTTCATTATGTATGAAACATGATGACGCTATTTGGGGATGTAATTCATAGGATAAACTGCTGTATGAGGACACTGTGTTGAACCTTAGGTAAGGGAGCCCTTTCTCCATTTCTTCAGTTTACCATCATTCCCAGTAGTCTCCTAGCATTAGTTTCCCTGTCGGAGTCCTCTTACCACAATAATCCCATTCAGAGACTCCAATTAGGCCAGGTACTCCAAACTAACTATTGGAAGCACGCTCCAAATCAAAGTCAGAGAGGCACACTTGTTCTTAATTAGTATAAGCTCCATAGCACACTCTAGTCTGCTCTCATGTCCCTGGATGCAGATGTGTGTGTTTACAAGCACACTTAACATGCTTTTGCATATGTTTGTATATGCAGCAGTGTCTGTTATTCATTAAAGCCCATGCTCTTAATTATAGGGGTGTTAACAAGCCCAATGCCCCTGCTGGTGAGCTATTGTCCCTGGACACTCATTTTCTTATGGGGAGCCAAACACAAATATGTCTCTGTTCGTGTACTGTGACACTGTCATCATTAGTCACATTTATTCAATGTGACACCGAAACCTCTGTTACATCAACGGCTGTGGCCCTAATACCCCTGGGTAATGAGTAATTCTGCTAATGATGAGCGAAAGACACAGACACAGTAAAGTTAATGTGCCTGAAAGTGACACCTTGAATGTAAACTAAGCAACTGTAAGGTAGAGGAAGCTCTGATGTTTTCAGATATCGGAAGAATAATATGTATACATGCATTGATAGATTACTGAACTACCGAGCACAGGGGCCCAAAGTTTCAGGGGCCCATCTGGCTTTGCACCTTATCTGCAAAATGTCACTTAAATTAGCATGTGCCAACCAGGGAAAGATTCGAAATGATCACAACTAGATGCAAAGGACACTACAAAAGGGGGGAGACCACACAAAGAGACACTAAATGAGAAAAAAATACATCAAATTACCTAAAAGAGACAAAAAATTACCTCAAGGGGACACAAAATTACTACAAAGCAATGTCTAGCAACTACAAACAAAAATTACCACAAAGTAACACATAAGAACTGCTGTGAGACACAAAATAATTTTAAAAAGCAGCATAACGTCGAAAAACAGACACAAAATTACCTTCAAGAGACACAAAACAGCCAAAAGGGGACAAATCGACAACACCCAGTGTCAACACAAGAGACACAAAACCACAAGCATGCATGCATAACTACTACTATTGAGAGAGCCAAAACATGAAAAAAAAGAGGCAAAATCACCACAAGTGTGGTGTTATGTCTATGTGTCTTGCACCTATGTAGGCGAGGTGGTGCAGCTCATTGTCTCACAATCTGTCTATGTCAACGTGCAACTATGGAGTAACTACTTCTCACTTACATGTTTTCATCGGGACCTTTTCTGCTGAAGGTGAGAGAAACCCAAGGCATTTTTCCTTGTTTAGTAGTTCTCACGCACACTAGCACATAAGCTTGTGATATGTGATATCCATTTTCCAGCTGGTTATCCAGGTCAGAGGGATAACAGAATGAGCCGCATGAGCTCTCAGGCCACCTGACAGATGCATTCCCACCACAGACCTGGGTCAGCTCCATGGCCTCCTCGCAGTATGTACAAAACACCTTCCAGGGAGAACGGCCCATAAATATTCTTACCAATCCCTCTTAACAGCCTCTCTTAATTTGAAGAAGCAGCAGCGCAACACAAAGCTCCTCTTGAATCAGAATCAAAGCACAAAGAAGTGGGAGATTATAACCCAAATGTTGCCTACCTGGCTAATTGCACTTAATTACTTTAATTAATGGGATTTGAAGACATCTTTTTAGCTCACATCCCACATTGTTTTAGAACACATGATGAGAGAAAATATCAATGAAAACTCATTAAAAAGAGGAAATTGCTACTTAGCATTTGTAACTTATCTTGATTCACTCAAAGGGCGCATTTTCACTTTTCTCTCTGCCTATCTCTGCTCTTTCCTAAGAATCCTTCTTGTTGATACTTTTATACTTTACTTTATAATTTATACCACTGACTGAAAAATGATGGGCATGTTATTAAATAATTTTACGACCACATTAATGCTAGCTCTGTTAAAAGAGTGAAATCCATAGGATCAGAATTAATCCCAATTTATGGCAGTTACATTTTCTTGATTCATATGATCACATTCAAACATCTTTGGGTCATATTCTTGAGCAAAACAGTGGATGCATTTCCATCCACCTGTGTTTCAGTGGCTTGTTCTACCTTTCTCAAATCGCCAGGCAGAGCGGAAACAGGGGGAGTTCAGACGCACGTTCCAGTTTCAAATAAAATTTTTACTTGTGTTGTTTAACAAAAAAAGGCTAGGAACAACTGCCTTGATAACTTCCAACTAAAAAACACAGCACTGAACTTTGCAATAGATGTGTGTGAGAATCAGTACAAGTGTGTTCACATTAATCATAGTCAAAAAAACTGCTTGTCACCCTCTCCACAGGCATAAATTAAACTAAATAAAAATACTAAGGGTGCTTTCACACCTCTCTGGAGCAAGGTCCAAACCATGGTTCGTGTTTGTGTTACATTGAATACATTTGGTCCAGTTGTTTTTGGTGACACACTGCAATTAATGTGAACGGACTAATGGACTTATATCGTCATTAACCTCATGGGCTGCATGTCTCTATACTTTACATTTAGGACTTCAGCCTCGCCGAACTGCAGTGTGTTTCATGCTTGTGGTGTTCACACATGCGTTGTTGCAGACTTGGTATGTAAGGACTGATCCATGTGATCTACCTCTCAGGGGATGGCTGAGTGAAATTAGAATTCTCTTAATGGGAATCAGTATTGACGAAATTGTAACCTCGCCACCGTTTTACCATAATATTGAGAATCCAATTTATAATGGAATTATCAGCTCTCAAGAACATTTCAAATAGGTAGGATACTGTGTGTCTTTCATTTCAAACTTTATTCGTAGAGCACATTTAGAAAAAATCAAAAACGCAGTTGACCAAAGTGCTAAACAGACACACTATAATGAGAAAACAATAGAAAACTCGATACAGAGAACAGATCGGCGTACAAAGGAGCATGAAATTGATCGAGGTATCATTCTCAGATCAATCATATGCCAAAGAGAGGAGGTGGGTTTTCAGCAGTTTCTGTGTTCTGAGCAGTTTTTATGTGAATAGGTAAGCTGTTCCAAAGCTTTGGGGCAGCTACTGCAAACGCTCGGTCGCCACTATTTTTATGTCTACTTCAAAGAAGTACTGTTTCCTTCAAAAATAGGAAGACAGAGTTCAGTTTTATCAAAAGCAATTTCCATCACTGCTTGAAACTGTTACAAGACAGCAAATACATGCAAGGCCACTGGTTACATGCCAGGCACACAAACTACAGTGTGTACTCTAAGTGCACCCTGTTGGAAGCATTTAAAGGGTTGTAGTTACTGTCTGAAAGATCTAATATCAAGTGAAATTCAACAAATTGATGTGACATGCAAACACACTGTACAATAAGACACATCCACAGGTCTCGTATAACAGGTTTGAGGCGGGGGGTGGGAGTGTTGGCAGGCGATAGCCTTTGTGTTATTGCACATTAGCACTTGTGTTTTGATGCAGCGCTCACAGGCAGTCAAAGGAGGACAAAGATGTTCAGATGGACTGACACAAGGAGATTCTCTTTTAATTTGTCTATTTTATTCTTCTGTTTTAGCTTGTATTTTATCTACCTTGTTTTTTTCATCTTGTTTTTTATTCTGCCTTGACCATGTTTAATTCTGTTATTAGTACTATTATATCTGTGTTTACTGCCAATATTCCTCAAACAGCATTTCCTCTTATTGGTATGGCTTGTTGTTATTTTTGTTTTGTAATTGTTTCTCTCTTTTGTCTGGCCTTTGTTCGATTTTATTGTTTGGCTCTTATTGTTGTGTTACCTCCGCAGGAAACTCCTCTTGCTTCTGCTTTGCCTTGTTTGTCAAAACACTTAATAAAGTCTGTTTTTAAAGGTATATATAAATAAAGTTCTTATTGTTGTGATGGCCATGTCTTTAAAGAAATCAAGCAATTTTGCTCAGGTTTCAATGGGTTTAGGCATGAAAGGGAGCTTCGGAGAGCTTTATTTTTTTAAATACAAAGTTCAGTATTCTAATCTATGTATTCCAATTTTTACTTAGTCATAACACTGAATAAATTAGAAATTAAAAAATGCTAACATAACCTCACCCTTCACTCCAGGCTTTTCAAGGGGCCCCCGTCCCATTGGAGCTCTGGGTAATCAGTCTCACTTTTACCTCCACTGCAATGCCCTGTCACAGCATACAAATACAGTTAATTAATGGAGCAAAACAAATTGGTCATTGAACCCATCAACTATACTGGTCACCTGCGTCTATGAAAAGTAACTTTGTGGCCCTTTAATGCTCCAACACCTTTTACAAAGTCTGTTAGATCGTGTGATAAATTGATTGCTCCTTTTTATATCCCACATTATACAAAAACAAATCATCTCGCTATTAACACGTCTCACCTTGAGACTGGACCAGGATGAGTTGATGTGTGTAACCGTAATGTAATACAGCCTCCTTCCTTACTGCAGGGCCTCTTATTCAGAGCAGCCACCTCCTGAGAATAACAGGCAAACGGAGCATGAAGGGAAGGCGAGGTCTGGACCAGGGGAAGATAGCATGACTGTCTGACAGGATGTGCTTAGTTACACACTCTCTGTTCCTACTAGAGCCAAGACAGCCCACCAAGGCCACACATGGGAGAAGGGAGCAGAGAGGAGGCTACAGGGTGTGTGTGTGTGTGTGTGTGTGTGTGTGTGTGTGTGTTCATGTGCGCTTGTGTCTGATGCAAGAAGAGATATATTGTCCCCTTCTTTTGCCTGGAGAGACTCTGGGACGCATCCAAGATGCCAACAGCAGTGACAGCATCATCAACAAAATGTAGCTGTGGCAAACACATACACACACACATACACACACGTACACAGATTGCTGCTGAGCCACTTGAGAAAAACACTCCAAATGTGTTTAGGAAACTGCTCTGCCCCGGGAGGGAAAATCACTTTTTTTTTTCTTTTGGTCCCAATCAAACAAACAGCTACACACTTTCCATCCCCACCCCACCAAGTGAAGACTCCCTCTCGCAAGAGCAGCAGGCCCAGCATGAACAAGTCTGTTTTAGGAGGAAACTTTTCCCCTTCGTCATGTCTACTGGCCATTAAGCCAATTACAGCCAAATGAAACTAAGTGGGGCAGGCTTAACAGAGTGTCAGATCGCTCCTGAAGGTCAAACAACACTCGGAGTGAATGGCTTCTGTCTATAAATCCCTCAGGTCGGATGTGTTGCTTGTTGGCATACTATATCAGCGCACCTGTTTATCTGATGAAGCTATTTCCCTATAAAGGAATACTTTAAATGTCTGGCTGTTTGCCCAGTTTACCTTTATGGGCCATCTCTTGCTCTCATCTCTCTTTCTCTCTCTCTCTCATCTTTTTTTTTCATTTCCCAAGTGGGTGATTCAGTACCCCGCAGCAGCAGACATTTTTCACTCTTGGATCCACCTGAAAATAATAAGCCCGCGTGGATAAGGACCTAATAAGAAGACCGAAGATGTAAGGACAGGAGAAGACATGCTGACGGGAGGAAACGGTGATGAAAGATCTAATGAAGTTGTACAAAACCAATTTTAAAAAGTCTGTTTGGTCCAGCTTGTAGCAATTAGTCAACTAATTACTTTATCTGGTTTTGGGTTGTTAATATTTTTAGCTATCAAGTACCTTAAAAATTCTGTCTGTTTTTTCAATGAAGCAAAGTAATCAGGTGCACGTATTAAAATACATGCAAACACGTTAATGCTGGTGAGTGGGTGGTATCACTGAAATGGGACGAATTGCTTAATAGATCTCAGGTGAATAAGGCCACTCATGTAAACAAAACACTCTGTAAGAGGCATAGAGGGTTCTTTTAAGGTGTGTGACCTATTTTTGGTTTGCAATGAATGGGTGAATGAATGAATGAAGTCTGAATGGAAAGAACTTTGACATCACAAGTGGGAGGAATAGTAACAGAGGAAGCAGCTGAAGTAGAAAAAGAGAAAGTGAAGCAGAGATGAGAGCAACATATGCTGATGATGAGGACTTCCCAAGAAGGATTTTAAT
>NW_024622088.1:0-2915 GCF_008729295.1 Plectropomus leopardus
GCCAAATGTGGTAAAAACGACGTCATCAGGTGGAAAATAATAAAAAACCCAGAAAAAAGCCCAGAACGAAACCCAGAAGTAATACAATTCATGTTTTTATACTTTGAACGAGCTTTAAAGACGCATTTTTGCAACTAACACTATGAGCGTAGGATTTTTGCTAACACAGTGTGTCTCTGTGTGTGTGTGTGTGTGTGTGTGTGTGTTTGTGTCTCTCTGTGTCTGTGTGTGTGTGTGACTTATTGTAAGAAATGAGCTAAAAATTCCAAGATTAAACATAAATACACAATCTTGCCAAAATGTATTCCACATACATGAACACAACCAAAATGATCAAAAAACGAAGAATGAAACGTGCGTAAAATGCGCCAAACAGTCCCTAAGGGTTAAAGGACATTAAAACAAGTATCATCTAGTAATAAAATATTATCAAAATATAAGAGCTCCTATGACTGTCATGTAGTGACGTGTCCAGATTTTTTTTTTTTAATGGGGTGGCTGAAATGGGACACTGACAGTATGGGTCACAGGTGTCAGTATAGCTTTAATTTGCCATTTTTGCCTCCTCACTACCCATACTTACTTTAATTACTTACATTGTACTGTCCTACATCTCTGTTTACAGTGTAGTTCTAACGATAAATAGACCTACCAATCACAACATAACAGAGTAACACCACACAAATGTATAATAAAGCTTCCATACTTTATTAAAGAAAATGTTCCTCCAAAAGTAAATAGTACAATGGCAAGTATAAAATGCAAACAAAAGTACAATAAAATAGTCTGTGCCAACTTTAAGAATTTTAAAAGTATCAATGTATTTTGTAAAATTAATCAAGCTGGACTCGACTCGACACATTACTGTCTCTCAGGTTTAAGACTGAATTGCAAAAAAAAAAAAAAAATCAGTGTATTTATCAAATAATAAAATGTGTTTATATATTTTTCAGTATTTTGACCAGCTGTATTCTTGCTCTGCTGTCAGTTATGAGTCGTCTTTATTTATGCCTAACATTAAAAGGGTGAAATACTGCCCCCTATTCAGTTGGACTGGGTGGCTGCAAATTACAAATAGCTCCTTTAACAAAGGCAACAGAGGAGTGATGGAGAGGTCTTTGGAGGATAGCGTGCAGCCCCAATCCATCAGCCCAAAGGGTGTGTAAACTTCATAAACAGAGCACAGAGTGGACAAAACCTCCACTTCATCAGTATGAACAGTTCCTGCTGTTGCACACAATGCCTGTGTCTGTATCCTTATGTCCATCTGACTCTTTTGGCACTTTTTTGTGTTTCCTCCAACTCTGGCTTGGATTTCAGAGCTTGTTTTGTGTTCAGGGACTGTGGTGGTCCAGTGGGACATCTAGAGTCCAGATCATCGGCGTGGGTTGCAGGAATACATCCTGTTCCAGAGCGCTCGCTGCTCGGAGAGCTTTCTCCTTTAGTTTGATCACAACGTTTCATTTGTTGTACGGAGGAGCCTATTACCAGCGGACTGTTCGCATTACGGGTGCTCGGAGAGGTCAGGTCCTCTTTACAATTGTTAGTCTGTGTCATAAAAACAGAGGAGACTCTTAGATCCCAGCATGCAACCGAAAGTCATCAACATAAAGTGGACAAATTCATGTAAAAAGACAATAGATGAGCTCACCAAAAGTTCCACTTTGTTGAAGCTCATAATGACGGCAATCCCACACATTTTCATAAATAAAATTTCAAAACCTTTCATGACTTTTCAAGGATTCATAAAGCTTTTTTTCCCTTCTTTTCACACTTTGCCAGCAGTTTTAAAATATATCTCATTCAAACTTTAATCAAACTGAATTTTAGCTAGCTGGCATATACAGAGAGAGAGAAAATTAAGAAATGTACATGTTGGTAAACAAAACAGTGACATAATTAAATCTGTTGTTCTTGTAAGGGGAGATAACTGACACAATTTCTTTTCACATGCAACAAGATGACTTTTCCAAAACTGTTTATCATTTTTACTAATTCTAATAAATAAATAAATAAATAAATAATTTGTATGTAACAAAATCAGTCAAAGTGCATCACCAGTAGCTTTTTTAAAAAGATAAATATAAAAATGTCAACATAATTCAAACATAAGCAGAGAAATATTCCCACCTTCTGAGAGGTGTCATCTCCTTTATTCCTGTGTGTTTCCGCTGACGTCGTCCTACAGTCTTCATCATTACCTGGAAAAACACAAATAAACAACAACCTGGACGACCTCAGAAACACTTGGAAACTTTTGGAAACTTAGTTTTGCAGTATGAAATCTAAAATGTTTCAAGCAACTAAAACACACAAAAAATATAATAAATATAATCTGTACTGAGGGGGTAGCGGCCTAGCTGGATGTTGAGCCAGATGTTTCGGCGTTGAGTCCAGCCCCCTGGAGCCTCCACCTCGTACAGACGCTCCACATGTTCCTCATGCTGCTGCAGGAAGCTCCTACACACTGAACACACAGGGGACACAAACACAGCCTGTTAAGTGGTTGTTATAGAGTTAGTTCGTTAAAATAAAAAAGAAATAATAAAATGATTATATGTGTAGCAGTCAGACACCTTCATCTTAAAAATAAAACACAGTTTTGTCGTTGTTGTAATTCAGTTGTTGTTCATGACATCTGTTGCATGTCTGGAAGAGGGATCCCTCCTCAGTCGCTCTTCCTGAGGTTTCAACCATTTTTTTCCCCCCGTTACAGGGTTTATTTGGGGAAGTTTTTCCTTCGATGATGTGAGGGTCTAAGGGCAGACAAATGTCGTATGCTGTATGTTTCTCATGTTCGTCCTGCACTGTTTTTGCTTATTTGCACATTTAACCATTGCACTTTTCGCAATACTTGGTGGTATTCTCCCATTTTTGGTACGAGCTCTGGACTGAACATTTGCTAGTGATTTTGT
>NW_024622089.1:0-1329 GCF_008729295.1 Plectropomus leopardus
GAAAATATCCAAGTCCAATTTTAACCATTCTCATGGAATGACTCATAAGCTGATGTCTCCCTGAAATTAAATCTGAAATAAAGACTGTTTTCATAGTAGACACAAATAAAGATCATAATCCTTCACCATGAAAGCAATCGAAGCACCAGATGAATCTGATATTTTTCCCCTGTTCATCACATTAAAGGTACCAGTCATGTCTCCTGTCTAATCCTTTGCTGCAGGGAAACACATTATGTTCACTTTGACTCTGTGCGACGTATTTGCATTTTTCCTGCTGATGAGTCACTGTCGTGTCACAGCATTTAGAAAGGAACAAGGCATATATAAATATGAAAATAGCTTGCATTAGATTAGTCGAAAGAGTTTCTGGCTGAGGAGCTTACGGTATGTGAGCTAACATACCAATGAAGTTGAGTTTTCTTTATTTCTAAATGCTTTATTTATAATTTACATTTTGTTTAAATCCAATCCCTTCTTCTCCTCCACTTACCACCACACTGTGCCGAGACAAATCTGCAAGGCTCTTTAGAGCGGTGTACAGTATGAATGAAAAAGACAAAGCAGCACAGTTGCCAAAGGAAAAATGTTTTTTTAGTGACCTCTTGCTGTATTTCTGCCATGAAAAGCTGTTTTGGTTTTTTTTGCACATTGTTGTATTTCCTACCAAAATATTCCCACGGAAAGCGGTTGTTTTTGAACGTGACGTCATCACATTTCCTGTCAAAATAGTGCCACAAAAAGCAACTTTTTTTAACCCAGATATTGCATTTCCTGCTGGAATGTTTCCATGATAAAGCAGCTGTTTTATACAAACATTGCTGTATTTCCTTACGGGACATCTGAGTGTTTTTTTGTATATATATTTCATTTTGCTGCATTTTCTGCTGGGATAATGCCATGAAAAGTTGTTGTTTTTTGGCATGACATGGTTGCGTTTTTTGCCTGGTCAGTGCACAAAAACTGAATGTTTTATATTGCAACATCGCTTTGCTTCCAGCCGGAATAGTGCCACAAAAAAGCGGATGTTTTTTTGCCAAAACATGGCTGCCTTTCCAACCGGGAGCATTAAAACCGGGTATTTTAAGCCAGGTCCAAGTGGCTTTTGTGTCTAAACCTACCCACACTTTAACTGCAGCATTGTTTAAACGTAAAATTTCAAGTTATCTGCTACGTAATAATATACAAATGAAGCATATTTGTGGTTTGCAGAAACATGGGTTGAACAAAAGGAACATCTCAATTATGTAAGGTTAATCATGTAACTATCAATTATTTTCATTCCTAATTAATTTGTCAATTATTTTCTCGATTAATGTATAATTTGTT
>NW_024622090.1:0-2763 GCF_008729295.1 Plectropomus leopardus
AGAAGAAGAAGAAGAAGAAGAAGAAGAAGAAGAAATAGAAGAAGAAACTGCTATACAGTTTTTTTTTTGTTTTTTTTTTTTTTACTTTTTTCACAACTTTTAATTTTTTGTGAAATGTTATGGAAATAAAATAAAACATGTCCCTGTATTTTTTTGCATATTGCAAGTTTTTTCATGTTACATCTTTATCTAAAAAGTAACGTCAGCAATCAAATAAATGTAGTGAAGTATAAAGTACAATATTTCCCTTTGAACTGCTGTGGATTACTTCCTTGAGTTAATGTACTTAGTTTGTTTCCACAATGTCATTTGCATAAAATTTAATTTCCACCAGCACAAGTTGTTATCTCGTCAACAGAAACAGATGAGAGTGAATCACAGTGATGACCTCTTGAAGTTTATTTTTCATCATCAGCTCTTATCTTGAAGTGCTGCTGGCTGTCTTCGACACTTTACACACACACACAGACACACACACACAGATAACTGACAGAGTAATCTTTGCCCTCTGAGTCAGTCAATCATTCAGAGAAAGTTGAGGAGTTTAAAGCCTGTAAAACTCACAGAGGACTCCTCCATCACTGAGAGCAGCAACAACATGGCCACTAAGCAGAGCGAGGATGTATCCAGAGACATGACGGACGAGAGCCAAAGCAGTGGACTCATAGAGAGGATCAGGAAGTTCAACCCCAAGGAAGTTTTGACCTGGTGAGTGGACACAGATGAGAGGAAGAGAAGCATGTTCAAGTTTGTTACCTATGGACAGAGCCAAGAAAGCTGTTTCTCTATTTTCAGTGGTGCAGTGGTGGAAGAAGATCCTTTACTTCAGTATAAATACTAATACCACTCTGTGAAAATACTCCACTACAAGTAAAAGTACTGCATTCCAAACCTCAAGCAGTAACATGTTCCCATTCAGCATTTTCCTATTCTGTATGATGTTTTTGGATTAATATTTGTTGTTGTTTGCATTGATGTGTATGTGTCATTGTCCTGCTGTAGATGTTTAATGTGCTAATTTTAACTCCTTTATATCCCATCGGATAGTTTATTATACAGCAATGCATCATATTCCATAAGATCATGTTTGTAAGGTGGCTGTCCTGTGAGAACATATAGCTCTAAATAGTAAAAAAAAAAATAAAATACAAAAACGGCCCTGTTTTGAGCTTTGTGAAGATACATTTTTCATCTGATATAAGAGGTTTTTTAAAGAAATTATTTAGCTTAAGAATAACTTGCTCAACGCTTAAAAGACCATTTCATCTTTTAGTTGATCAAATAACAAACAAACAAAAAACCTAAACAAACAAGCAAGTTTTAAAAAAACAAAAAAAATTGGAAATTGACCTGAAAGCAACATTCATGAACAAATAATATTATTTAAAACATTTTTTTAAAATATGTTATAACGATTAGAATAATATTTCTCTGGGACTTTTTAACTTGATCTTTTTAAATAAATATTTGAAATAATTTCTTGTCAAGTTGCTCGCTGCTTTTTTTTAAAATCATTTTTTAAAAGAATTCAAACCAGTTTGCTCAGTGTTCAAAGGTTTAAATACTTGTGAAAGGCGTCTGAGTGCAGCACAAGAAAAGTGATGTCAGTCCAGGTTTAAAGGGTTAAAGGAGCATGCAGGATTAAGCGTCATCCAGCGGTGAGGACTGCAGATCTTTAAAACTTCCCTCATGTCTGTTCTGGGCTGGGCTACTGTAGAAACACTATATAGATATAGATGGCTCATTCTACGGTAACGAAAACATGATTCTTGTTTTCAGGCGACTATGGACTAAAGAAAACATAATTATTATATTATATTTTATTCCTGCCAGTGTGTACTCCTTTGTCCTACACACTGGACCTTTAAGAACAAATGCTTGAGTAAATGTATTTAGTTATATGTTCTTACGAATATTCAAAGTGGACAACATTGAGAAATGAAGGTGTGTTACCCTCTTCTCTCTCAGGCAGTTGGCCAAGTCGTTGGCGATGGGTCAGGGCCTGGCTACACTCATCTGTGGGACGGCCATCACGTCCCAGTACCTGGCCACCAGCTTCCATGTGAACACTCCCATGCTGCAGAGCCTCCTCAACTACAGCTTGCTGTGTGCCACCTACAGCACCATGCTGCTCTGCACAACAGGTAACACCACCGTCTGACCACCTGAGATAACACCTGGAACACAGGGACATATTTGTAGTTTCAAATTTGGCATAATGTCCAGTGATGATATTCTGTTAATTTATAATATTTAATAATATAACATTGACCATGGCAGTTACTCTGTATTACATTCCTACATTAACCCTTTGAAACCTGGAGCAACATCATTTTTCTTGTGCTGCCTTCAGATGCCATTCACAAGTATTTAAACCTTTGAACTCTGAGCAAATTGGTGTGATGTGTTTTAAAAATGTAGGTAAAATGCAATAAGCAATTTGGTAAGAACTGTTCTGCAAAGTGCAAGAAATTAGTTCATTTAGAAAATTATTTTTAAAAATCTAAGGAGAAATGTCAAGGAAAAAAGGAAAAAGCTAGGGTACTATATTTATAATTATCACAATTAAGTATTTAAAATCATGTTACAAAGTGATTACATGTTGTTTTCCTTTCCAGGTAATTTAAACTTAAATAAACCTTTCTTTTTCTTTTCTGTTTTAAACTTATTTTTCTGGTAATTTTCTTGTACTTGTTTTTTATTGCTAACTTTTCGTTCATTTGTTGTTTTTTAATTGCCTTTTTCTTATGTCCTTGAAAGAAA
>NW_024622091.1:0-1103 GCF_008729295.1 Plectropomus leopardus
ACACCATATGACCCTTATGTCAGCAGAGCAGACAGATATTCCAGCCATTATTTCTTTTTTTTTTTTTGCCAAAAAATATAATTTTGCTGTAAATTCATGCAGTTTAGACACTGCTTGTAATATTGCAGAATAAATTAAGGCATGTAAAGTTGAGTTATATCGATTTAGACGAAAAATCAGGTGAAGTTCTCCCGAAACAGGTAAAACCAGTATCGGCAGTGACGTCTGTCTAAACTTGACCAATATTGATCGAGTCTGTCTAAACTCGACCGATATATGAGTCAGGCCGATAATCAACAAAGTTCTTGGCAGGAAAAATTCAGTATCATCAGTGACGTCTGTTGAAAACTCAACTGATATATGATTCAGGTCCATAATCAACTAAGTTCTTGGCAGAAAAAAAATCTGTATAGGCAGTGACTCCTTTCGAAAACTCGACTGATATTATGACATCACAGCTTCTAAAATACTAGCTTTACTGTTTTACTTTGACATTTCTTTACCGATATTCCTTGATTTCGACAAACGCATCTGCAGCTACTGGTTTTACATGTGTTGAGAGAACTTCACCTTATTTATTGGCCACACATTCCAACAAATGCACTTATCCTGTTCTAATTCCTATTTTCACCTCTTATACCTTCTCATTTTCTACCTCTATCTTCTATCTTCATTCAACTTCCTGTCAACCTAACAGACAGGAAGTCTGTTGACTGTCCTTCCTGTCTCACAACCTCACTGCCTGTAACTTGACTGACTTTTCTGTCTCTTAGCCCTACATCTTGTCTTCCCTAGCTTCCTGTCTCTTGACTGTTCTTCCTGTCACTCAACCCACCTTCTTGTATTTGATATTCCCTTTAGTGCTTAGTAGATTTTCTTTCAAAAGTTAGCTGTTCCAAACGGGCCTTGAACCACCAACCTCTGGCACACCAGCCTCCTGGTTTACCCACTGAGCTATACCTCCTGACACTTACAATGTTTTCCACGTTTCCTTTGCCTCTGTGCTTAGACACCAGTCTTCAAAAGGCCCACATAAGACTTGAACCACCAACCTCAGGTATACTAACCACCTGCTTTAACCACTGAGCCAAACCTTGTGACAA
>NW_024622092.1:0-3041 GCF_008729295.1 Plectropomus leopardus
ACACACACAGAGTGCATGGCAGAATTTCATTGACCATGTTCATTCAGTAATAGGCATTTTTCCCCACGCAGGTTGGACTAAACTATAGGGATTGCCAGTATGCCTCAGGCAGGTAGCAAAAACACGTCAGGCTAATAAATCTAAACTCACTTGCCTGATTTGGCAAGTGGTAAAAAGAATTAAACATGTCACTTTTTCAGGAGGTGATGATGGAAGTTACTCAGGAGTGAGCCAACTCACTTCCATCTCACATCTGCTGAGAGTTGTACATGCACAGTATTGAGCGAGCAAAATGGTGGCAGGTAAAGACAAAGTTCATGAGATGAGGCACAAGAGAGCATTTCAATTACCCTGAAAACAGGAGTATAGTTGGGTGGCATTAGAGAATATAGGCAAAATTATTATTACGCAGTTTGCTGCAAGATTGAGAACAAGGTGGATAAAAAAGGGTAGTTTTTCATGTTAAAATATCTGGTATGAAAAAGCTCATTTCTAAGTCAAATCTCACCACTAATAATAACACACAAAGTCAAGTATTAACTTTTACTCCACTACTGAACACACTTCTGAAACCAGCTCTTTTACAATATAACATCTTAAACCCAGAAAGTCATTCTGGCGCTCTGAAAAACAGGCATATTCTGTTTTTCTCTGTTACCCTATGAAGACTGCAGCACATGTAGATGCAGCAGCCAGTAGCTCCTCAAATCCTTGCTACTTTTTTGCTATATTTTTCAATTTTATTCAACTTCATGGTCCATTATGCTGAAGCACGAATTTCTACGATAGAGTAGCACTTATCAACATCGGTTTGGACTGAATGCAGCAGATTGCAAAAGGATCTCCACCAACAGCATACGCTGAGAAGCCAGTCAGACCAGGCAGGAGAAACAAAATCAAAAGCGCTGGACGAAGAGAGAAAAGAGAGCCAGTATCAGGGCAGGGCTGACCCGATTTGGACCAAGAGCTGTTCCTCTACCAAGTTTTCTTCTGGCTAATGTCTGGTCACAGGAGAATTAAGTGAATGTGATGTGATTGAGGCTGACTCAGCAATGGGAAATCAGAAACTGCTCTGCACACATCTTTGTGGAGGCATGGTTGGCCCTTGACATCCTGGATCAAGCTATCGCACTGGATGAACGGACCTTGTTGGAAGCCATGAGGAATTAAGACTCCGATGCAAATTTAAAAAATGCACTGCAGGAATTGAACGATGCCACCAGCAGCAACATCAACAAGCAACTGAACAGAATCTTCATAGTAGCTGCTGATTTTGATCAACTCATCCTTCAACTCCAAAGACGTAGCAGGATCAAGGACAAATGTAATTTCGTTTTTTACACTTTAAAACATGACTAATACATCTACCTTCTATCTTCTTCTACCTTTAAGTTGATTTAATAGTACCTCAACTTTACCGTTTGCAATACAACCTTTTTTGGTGGCATGTCTCCAATTCTTTGGCATTTTCCGGATTATTTGCACATGAAACACCTGCCCTTATATTATGTTTAGAGAGTGTTACCTGTGCTAATACGTTACTTATGATCAAGTGGGATTCATTATTCGGACATTATTCATACCAGGGTAAGAACAGATTTAGATAAATAAAATTATGGTCTTCTGGAGTTGACTTTTCTTATTTTTTCTCTGAACAAAAACTTGTTTAAAGAAATTTAAGAGAATGTTACAGACTGTGCTATTTTGGTTAGACCTTTATTAATCAAAAGTGGCAAACGTTCACTGCCTCCAGGTCAAATGCAAGAATTTGCTGTGGTTCTTCGGATTTGAATTACTGTGAACTGAATGAGAATTGGACTGTTGGTTGGCTGAAACAAGCAATCTGAAGTCACTTTGTGCTCTAAAATAAGATGCACATTTTTTACAATTTCATGTACCAAATGATTTCTTAAAAAAAATGAAAATCAAAAGGTCATTGATAATGAAGATAATCATGACTTCCACATCCCAAATCACACAGAAGCAGGCACACACCTGACAGTCCTCTGATGTTGATAGTCAAGGTCATGACTGTTGCCAGAGCGCGGGTAGGAGAAGCTTCTGGAGCTGCGGTGCTGGTGGCTGATGGGATACTGGTGGACAGAGGCGTTGGGCTGGGATGTGCTGTAGTAAGGAGGGGGGATGCTGTTACTGGTTTCACTGCGATAGTCGCTGTCTCTGTCGTCCACAGCACTGTCTGGGTCTTCATCTGCACAGAGGCACGTGGCAAGAGAAAAAAAATAATCAGTCTTTTTGATGGTGTCCACATAGAGTGCAAAAATAGGAGAAAAGAGAAAGAGGAAGGAACATCATTAAAGTGATTATCCCAATTGTCGCGTGGCTTAGAGATAAGAGGCTCTAATCAGCACAGAACCAATCTTTTAGTACTATGGTAATTATAGATAATATAGATGAGATGGCAGCGCTATCGAGCCCCTCTTAGACCATATAGGTCATTCAGAGTGCATCCATACATGGAGCACATGATGAATATCATCAGCCTCTTCCTTCTCATTCTCATCATCATAACTGAACATAAATCCATTCCTGCTCACTAAGGAGATGCTTTATTTTTCGGTGGTGTCCATAGATCAGAGATTAACATCAAGGAGGGAAGTGATGAGAGACTTTAACAGTGCTGAATCAGTCAAAAGCAAAACCAGAATCTATTAATCATTTATCATTATCCATCATCCCCTCTAGCACTCGGACAAAGGCGGCTGCTGCTCCGCTTACACCTTCATCGTCATCTGTCTGGGCGTGTAAACACTAATTAAAGGCATCGAACTTTGTTCCTCAATTCAACCGTGTCCCCACATCTCTCTCTCTCTCTTCATCGGTGCACCATCTGTCATTACCCCCCTGCTCTTTCCTTTTTCCTCCATGTGAACTGAGATGAGATCAGTCTCTGCAGTTGTGTGGGTGAGTCTGACAGACACTTATATAAGACCATCTGCTAATCACAGTAAGAGGGAAAGACATAGATGGGAAGCCAGAGAGATAGAGAGAGAGAGACAGGTTCTTTTGCATATATATGTAAT
>NW_024622093.1:0-2984 GCF_008729295.1 Plectropomus leopardus
GAGAGGAGGAGACAGCTGTGAGTGATTAAGTAAAACTTATGTGAGTTTTCAGTCACAGATAGATAAGAGCAGCCGAAGTAAGGAACAAGTTAGAAGATTAGCTGAGGATCGCTCGTAGGAGCAGCTCAGAGACGCTACCAGAGACACAGACAAGATACACCGGAAGTGATGTAACACGCTTACCCGCAGTACGTCAGCACGTCAGAGCTCAGCTCAAGATAACTGGACTTCAGTTCATCACAGTTACCTCGGTGTAACCGCACACATCACTGACAGTCAAAACGTCAGCCATTTGCATTAACAATACTAAAAATTACTCAGTTATTCACTGAATGTCCCATCTGCCAAAATTCAACTGAAATTGATTTTTTTCTAAATACTTTTACATCAAAAATTGATGAATGCGATTAATTAAGATTAACCACAGAGAATGTAACTAATTAGATTATTTTTTTTATTGCATGGCAGCCCTATATATCAGAGCTGGAGTAAGGCCCCTGACTGCCTTCCAAAACATTATGAGCTTCAACAACTGGAATCCCCTGCAGGGCAATTGTGTTTGCTGTTTCTCTTATTTTGTCCACCCGTGGAGAATCCAATTAAATCTGTGACTAAATATCAGGCAGACACGGCCTGTTCCAAACAGTCAGTATGTGTTGTAGACATTTGTGTGCTCTTTGCGCTTGATTTAAAAGAGATGAGATGTGTTTTATGCTTTCATTTTCATGTTTGTGTTCTTGTGTGTGTCTGAGAGGTCTTGGCATGTGAAAGAGGTCTTGTTTGGCCCTGCAGGGCGACCCTATCAGAGAGTAGGTTCTGACCAGTGGCCCTGTAATGTGGCTACTTAACTGGAATAATTAGCACCCAGTGGGTTTGAGAGGCTTTCAGCCCATTGCGTAATGTTATAATATTTACCAAGCTGAAGTCTTTGAAGAAGAAAACTTGCTGAAATGCTTGTTGAGCAAAAGAAATGGATGGAGAAATCAGCAGGGAAATTTTTTATATGAGCAGTTTCACTGTGAAGCCAGACAGGCGTTATTTGAAAACTGTGACACGCACTCCAACAAATCTACTGCCACAATCAAAAGAAAAACTCACTTCTGAATTTATTTCAAGGATTACTCTGTTTAAATCACAACAAGTGTTAAAAAAGTGTCCTTCTGTGTTCTCAGAATTGCTTATCCTGCTTAGGTCACAGTGTGTTTATCATGATTAATGTGTATACATGTAACACTGCATCCATTATTACAAATACTTTTTGCATTATACATCGCCTTTTAAATACCGATATTTTGACCTACGCAGTGGCTTGGATTTGAATTGATGTTAGAGACTTCAAGATTTTATCAATAATTCCACTTAGTAATTCATTCCAAACATTTGCTTGTGGATCAATCACCCCTGTCAGGGCTCTAATGTTTGTACATGCCCCTACTACTGCAACAGGACAAAACACATTCTCAAGCTCAATAGAACTTATTGTGCAGCTAAGACCATCGCACAAATCAAATTTTTAAAAATTAATCTTTCTTTTTCTCTGTGTTTCTACATAGACCAGATGAATTGTCCCAAATTCCAGGTGATATATGCTCACTGTTTCATAAAAGCCTGAAATTTGGTACACATAAACAATTTTGGGCCCTGAACATTTTCATAAATGGAGCTACTGCAAAAAAAAACACCTAGTGGTGGCTGTTGCAACCATTTTACTTTCAACCATACTCAGATAATGTTTTTTTCATAATTTATCCTAAACCAAATATAATGTTGCAGAATAAGCGTTGTCCAACCTTATGTTTTAAGGTGAATAGTTAATGGTGAATTCAGTGATGCAGAAGGAAATCACAGTATCTGAGAACTCTGACTAGACTTCTTAATATCATGTCTTTTGCTGCATGTTGTAGAAAGGCTGCTCTTTTTGTTCATTAATCCTTGACAGTACAGTGACTGTACAGAGTGGAACAATATTCAGTATGACCATAGCAACTTAGCTTACAAAGAATGTGTTAAACACAATGATTTACTTCAAAAGATGTATTTCAGAAACACGTTTGATTGTTCTGTTGTTGTTAGATCATTCCTGTGCCCAGCAGCCTTGCTCACAGTGAGGGATGAACTGGTTTGCCTGTGTTGACCACAATGGTCTTGTCTCCATGATCTTTCCTTGTTGACCAACATGTAGCCAGGTGTAAAAAAAACACACACACAGTTATTTGAGCACAATAAAAGAAGAGAGGCTGTTTATTTTCTTTATCTTTATTTGTTTTGCATCGGCAAAGTGTTGGTTGTCCTATTGCATCTGAATGCACCGCTCAACTCACATAATCCCACGTGGGGATACCTAGCTCTCAGAGCCAATCAGCGGTTACGCAGGCCACGCTCAGCCTGTCGGCTCGGAGGCGAAGTGCAGGCGCGTTGCTCTCCCGGTTTTTTCTGATCTCAGCCAGAGAAGCAAGGGCAGCTGCCTGCTAAGAGGAAGAGAAAAACGGGAGAGAAAAAAACCCGTAGTTTACCTGTGAAAACGTGGAAAGAGAGTCGGAGCACTCACCCACTGGAAGTCCGGAGCCAAGTGACTGAACAAAGGAGAGAGTTACGTCGGTAAGACGAGTCAATTATCCAATGAAAAAAAACTTGTTGAGGCTTACCGCCATGGTGCATGCTAATGCTAGCTCTGTGCCTAACAGGCTAACCGCTTGCCTTTCATCCAGAGAGCCGCTGAGGTCCGACATCAGCGAGCTCCGCCTTGATAATATCGAGAGCAACGGTGAGAAATGTGCTCTTTAGCTGCTCTGGTGCTATTTTCCTCTTGTTTTTCCGAGTGTTGAAAGAAAGCAGTGGTGATATTACGATTATGAGAGTGAACTGAAGTGAATAATGGTGCAGTACTTCTGAACATATGCACATTGTGTTTACTATTTTATGCTGATGTGTATAAAATTAAAGGGGAAGTGTTTTATTTTCCTAATGCCAATTTAAAGGGAAAC
>NW_024622094.1:0-1905 GCF_008729295.1 Plectropomus leopardus
TTTTATTACTTATGTATTTTTTAAAATAATATTAAACTTTTTAAAATTGTAAAACATAATACGAGAAAACATCTGATAAAATCGAATTCACATTAAGACAGACTTTAATATGAAATGAAAATTAAATACTGGAAAATTACGATAAACTGATACACAAAATATGTGAATATAAAATATTTGAATTTTACATTTATGTCGTGATGCTCAGAATTAAATGAAAAAATAACCATGAAGTGATGAAAACAGTTTGCTCAGTCGGATGTTTCCTCTGATCAGACGGACTGTTGACGCAGCTGAGGGACATCTGAAGACATCTAAAGACATCTGGAGACAGCTGAACACAACAGAAGACACCTGAAAAAACCTGACAACACCTTGAGACAACTATAGATACCTTAAGACACCTGGAGACAACTGAAACCAAATGAAGACACCTGAAGATCAGTGAAGACAGACAGGACCGTGGACATTCCTGCTGCACGAGTTTGTGTGTGAACAGGTGAAAGTGTGTGTGTGTGTGTGTGTGAGTGTGTGTGTGTATCTATGTGTGTGAGAGGTGGTGAATCCTGTTTGGCGGTTGGTCCTGCTGGCCTGTGATTGGCTGATTCTTGTCCTCTGTGTTGTGTGTGCAGTTCAGAGCAGGAAGAGACGATGAAGTGAGTCAAACTGGAGCTTTTAAAGGTAAAAGTATATCATGTGACATCAGAGCGCCGTCCTCGTTTTAAAAAGGGACATAAACTTCCTGTGGATGTGAGGAGGAGTCACTCCGCTCCCTGAGCTGCACAAACACCCAGGTGAGAATAATCCGGCTCCGTGGTCTCCCGTCTGCCCGTCTCCTGTCCCCTGCTGGCCTGGAGACACACGACTCCTCTATTCACCGCAGTAAAACACACTCAGAAACACACACTGAGGTATTAACGTAGACAGACCTGAGTGGTGACGCGTGTCGTACCTGACAGTAGAAATACAGGACGATGTTCTCCAGCAGCAGAGTCAGCAGCAGGAAGACCGCTCTGATGATGAAAGCTGTTGGATCTGATCCTGAAACACATGAGCAGTCATGACATCACACAACATCACATGACACGACACGACACGACACGACACGACACGACACGACACATCACACCACATCACAACACATCATACAACATCACATGACTGATATCAGGTGTGATCAGGGATCAGAGGTGAAACGTCCAGCGTCCTGGGTTACAGGACGTGACCTGGACAATGAGACGGTCCTCACCTGAGACGGTTACAGAGAGCGGTTGGCTCTCAGAGGAAAAGTCATGAGAAGAAATATGGATGTCATAAACACAGCGGTAGCTTCCTTGGTGGGCGGGCTCTGCAGCAGGAAACAGGAAGTGTGCAGAGTGATTGACAGCTGGCTGGGTGTAGTTTTGTGCTGAGTCCGAGGAGGCGAAGCGGAGCAGGAAGGAGCCTCCGAGGTACTGAGGCTGGACGGAGCAGCTGATGGTGAAGGTGGAGCCTCTGGACACCTCAAACTCCTGCGGCTGGGCCTCGGAGACCCCAGAGAGCCCAGAGACCCTGGAGACCCCGGAGACCCCTGAGACCCTGGAGACCCCAGAGAGCCCGTCCATGGAGGAGGATGCAGAGATGATGGGCTGATGGAGCAGGTCTGTAAACACAGACAGAGAGACAGACAGGGAGGTTTAGAGCTTCCAGAGACAAGTCAACTTCTCAGCGGACCCTGCCGGAGAATGAGAGCGGAGCGGACATTCAGAGACACCGGCAGAGACACCGGCAGAGACACTGGTGAAGACACCGGAAGACAGTGAGAGCGAAGTGGACATTCGGAGACACCGGCAGAGACACCGGCAGAGACACTGGTGAAGACACCGAAAGACAGTGAGAGCGAAGTGGACATTCGGAGACACCGGC
>NW_024622095.1:0-7076 GCF_008729295.1 Plectropomus leopardus
TATAATGGTCTTCCTCCCTATACATTTTTAATCAAAGACTACATTACATTTTTAAAATAATAAAACCGAATATTTTTATTTCGTAAATAGACATAAGCTGCTGTAAATATTTAAGCACTGATTGGGATCACTTTTTCTTATTTGTCAAAATTCATGTGTTTTATTATGAGCCCATCATTGTCGAAAACAGATGAATCTTCCACTGAGGATCAGAGGAATAAAATAAAATCTCATTGCTCTTTAGGATCTCGTCCCAGCAGGAGTCGGCAGCAGGGATGATGTTAAACAACGTCTCTTAAACACCCTTTTAAAGCAACCTGTCGCCAAACTGGAGAGGACGCGAGTCACCTGGAGTAACACGGAGGGAATGCGTGCCGAGCCGTCTGTCACAGCTCATTGATCTAAAGCTCCCGTCCACGAGGAAACTCTGGCTGTTAAACTCAGCACATCAGACACTTTTCTTGGCGTCCTCAGTGCACTTTGTTAACGCCATCTGGTTTAAATACGAGATAAATGTTTGGATTTTTTACAGTTTGAAGCTCTTCATCACTCAGAATAATTAATATGACGTCTGTAAACTGCATGTTGCTGAGATCTAAACTGAGGACTGTGAGAAAAAGAAAATCTTTGCAGGAGCTTCAACCTTTTTTTGGTTTCCCATTCCTAAATATGTGTGCAATGCTACATTGAACAACAGAGATATGCGTAAGTAAGAATAACAATAAAAATACATATAAAATGTGTAAAATTTTAAATATAGCCTACATTCAAAAGTTGGAAGAATATTCCACATTTGAATAATTGCAATACTGCAGTTAATTAACCTTTTGAACCCTAAGCAAATTTGCTTAACTTTTCACAAAAACATGAAAAAAGCAATGATTTATTGAACAAGAAATGAAAAAAAAATCATAAATGTAGTTAAAAATCTGCAAGAAAATTAGTACAACAAAGAAAAGTAAAAGAATGAAAACAGAAAATGACCTGAAAAATGTGAAAAAATATATATAAATAATAATAATATATTAATTTCTGTAACCTTATAATACTATATAGTTTTCTTCATATTTTCCTTAGTTATTTGATAATTTTCTAATGATTCTTTCTTAATTTATAGCTATTTTTTCAGGTAATTTCTTTGTCTTTCTCAATTTATTTGTTTAGCCACTTTTGAGACATTGCAAGCCAGGTTAGTGATTGTTTTCATCTCTATTTTTACATTTAAGTGGCATCATTGAGGCACAAATATTCTTAAAGCCCAGGCTGACCTGAAAACAATGATGTTATTAGCTTGACTATGTATTACAAGGTTGATTCTATATAAACTTTATTATACAATTAATCCAGGTGGACCAAAAATGGCCAAAAATGGATTAGGGCTCAGAGCAATGATGGTTAAAACACACAAAAACACAACCCAGACTGTAAGAAAAAAATGCAGTGTGTCTAGATATGAGGTAAAAATTGATTTAACATTTCCAATGCTTATTTCTGTTGATCGATCCGGTTTCATTAACACTCACCATCCCAGGGTGTTTCTTTCCCGCTTCCATGGAAACAGACATGTCTCCGTTCCTCCAGCTGTCGTCTCCAATTTCGTCACTCTGGAGAAACTCACTGAGCTTCTGGACACTGTCAACACACACACACACACACACACACACACACACACACACACACACACACACACACACGGTCCATGAATAAGTGTGATTGTGACGTTACCAATACCAGCGATCTCTCAGGAGTTTAGAGTTTCTCCTCGCTGCTGTCGGGTTTCCTCCGTGTTCCCTTAATTAGATTCACACCAGGAACCACGTCCAGGTCGTCTTCCTTCTTTAGTCATGTCCACATCCCATCATCCCACTCTCCCTCCGCCAAAAACTGCATTACCAGCTGGCCTCACCAGAAAAGCTCTTCACAACAAGAATGAACACGACGTAAAGTAGACGCTCACCTGACCAGAGCCTTGACAGCGAACCGGACCACAGTGGAGAGCAGGAATAGAGGGGTGACCAGGATGTGGAACAACGCCAGCGCCGCGAAGGCCTCAGAGGGCGTGGGGCCGACTTTATTTATGAAATGATGCGTCACGAACGTCTAAGAGGCAAAATTTTTAGTTATTGATTCTGAAAAAAAATCTTTGAAATTACCTAAATATTTGAGTTGAAGCAAAAAAAAACAGCAAAAAGAACATTTATGGGAAAAAAAATCACCACCTTTTTTTTTTTTATCGATACATTTCCAGGACTTTTCCAGGACTTTTCCAGAACTTTTCCAGCATAAACCATTGAAACTTGAGCAAATTGGTTTGATTTCTTTCAAAAACATTGGGGAAAAAGAGAATCAGCAACTCACCATGACAAATTAAAAAAAGAAAACTTTTTAAAAATCATCTAAAAAGAGAGAGAGAATCATTGGAAAGATATCAACTAACTATGGAAAAAATATCAAGAAAAGCTATATATTTAAAACGACGTTACAGAAAAAAATATTTATTTTATTATCGATGATTATATTATTTTATCAATTTTATATATATACTTACCACTATACTTAAATCTCTTCTTTGAACTTTTTTCATGTCATTTACTGTTTTTGTTCCTTAAATTGTCTTTTTTCTTTCGTTTTTGTCATTTTCAGGTAATTTTCTTCTTGCTTTTTATCCATTCTTTGCTGATTTTTGGGTAATTTCTCGTTACGTTGCCTTCTTTTCATATTTTTGAAAGAAATCAGGTCAAATCGCTCAGGTTTCAAAGGGTTAAAATGTTCCCTTTTAAATAGCTAAACAAAATTCATTCATCATTGTCTTCCTTCTACAGAGGTGTCTCACCACAAGCGTCGTAAAAAATTGTCTTACCGCAAGAACGGCAGCGATGGGAATAGCAGCGTTCATAAAGACTGCACAGAGAGAGAAACCAGCTTTTAATGCACAAAACAAATATTAATAAATGGCACTAAAAGTCAAGATATATGGAAGAAAAATAATAAACTTCACCAAAATACGTTATGTGTTTTTACCAATCCTGACTAAACTCAGAAATAAAAATAGACTAATAAATCCGTCTGCAGTCAACATAATTGAGACTCAGGTCATAGATTTCGTTTTCGTCTTACTGGACATGGACGTGTAGAAAGCGAAGGTCTTGAGGCAGGTGAGCTCTTTGCCTCGTGTTTCCTCGACGCTGTCACAGAAGATGTTCTCCCAGGCGTACAGCTTCAGCAGCTTGATGCCCTTTAAGATCTCTGTGGTCTTTTTCAGGCGATCTGTGGAGTGCTCCTGAACGAGGCAACAAGAGGATAAAAGACGATGTTAATCCATCCCAAATTCACAGACGCTGAGATTTCTGTGCTTGCTTATTATTTTGATGGTTTTATCTCGAGATCACAACTTAATTATTTCAGAATAAGGAAGCTAGTTAATGGAGAAGGTCTGGGATCGTTTTTTTCTTCTCACTTCCTTTCAGATATGTAAACCAAGTCATAATGTGTTTGACCATTTCTTTTGCTTTATGTTTAAGATTCAATTTTATTGTCATTTCGCTGCATATCTGCATACACAGAATGAAACAAAACTCTGTTCCTTACCAGCTCACTGCAGTGCATTTGAGGTTCTGTGATTGTTTATTTCGAAATTTTGCAAAGAAATCTGCAGGAAATATTACGTTTTTTCAAAGCAAAACAAGTGTATAAGTATACTGCTTACTAGTGTGCTCTTCTGTGTGTCTGCCAGCTTGGTCGCTATTCGATACTGAACAGGAGCGAGCAGAACGATGACAGACGCTCCGACTAAAGCACTGCAGCCCAACAAATAGTAGAGCAAGATCACTCCCATCACGATCTGCAAACGAAAAAAAAAACCAAGCAAAGACGACAGTAAAGTCTCCACTGAAACATGACCACAGAGGATTAAATACAGCCAGAAATGAAATGTCCCGCTGGGTCTACCTGTACGGGCATGGCCCACAGGTTGGGGCAGAGGAAGAGGAACCACATCAGCTGGTTTGTTTCTATGGCGACCAGGTTGTTGATCTGCCCCAGAGTCATCTCCCCCATGGACATGTTGGAGGTGGACAGACGCAGGATCTTGTTGTAAATCATCGCCTAGTTAACGACAGAGACACGTACAGTTCATGTTACAACGTCGTCTGCCAGAAATGTGTTTTTGATTTGCAGCAGATTACAGTTTTTATATTCAGTAGTAGCAGTTGTATCATCCTGGGGTTTAGTGGTGGTTGTTTGAGGTACTCATTCATAGTCATTGTATCATCTACAGTAGATGGTGGTCGGCACACTCGTCAGCCAGCATGCCGGTCTTGTGTCAAAGACTGTTTCAAATTGTGTTTTACCCCAAAATTAATCTGAGCCAAACCTTTTCCTTTAAATCACCACAGAGGGAGGCGCTGCACATTTTAATGGAGTGAAATGCAGCTGTGCTGCTGAAGACAGAAATGTCCTCAAGTCTCAAGGAATATGTACTTTTACTCTGAGGAACTCTGTCATGCTGCCCCGTGTGAGTCTCCAAAAATGACTTTAAAAGACATTTTTTTAGTTGATTCTGCACAACACGAGGCGCTGTGAAACGTCTCTGCAGCTGCACGCTGGCAGTCGACTCAGCATTTTAAACGATCTGCTGTCAGATCAGACCGTTTGTGTTATGATCTAATAAATATCTAAGAGCAAACAGCCTCTCCGAAATGTTACCGAGATCGTTCATGTGGACCTTTTCAAAGCAACACCTCAGCACAGAAACAAAACGTCTGAACTCAAGTTTCCGTGATGCTCGGCTCACCAGCAGGGCGCCCCGCAGGTTGATGCCCGTCTCTATGGTGACGTAGTACGAGGCCTGCAGGAAGGTCCGCTGCAGGACTAAAGCCAGGAAGAGGAGCACAGCCAGGACCGAAGTGTTCTGCAGCAGCTCAGTGGAGGACATGAAGTGCACGCCTAATATTTTCTCCTGCAATGAAGCGCACACACACACACACACACACACACACACACACACACACACACACACACACGATATGTTCAAATTAAACATATATCAGCATGACGTTCTTAAAAAGTCTTTTTTGATATTATCACAGCCTGGGATATGTCAATGATTAGCAGCAACATTGTGCAGCGTCAAAAAATGCTCACACTCATACCACTCTGCACACAAAATGAGCTTTTCAAAATCAGGCTATGAAAAATATTATACATTAATATGATTTTTTTTTTTACTTTCAGTGAGTTTTTTTTTCAGTCCTATTCATAAATTTCAAATATTGAATAATTTTCAGAATTTTAACCCTGTTAAATGCCCGTTTTTTGTCATGATGAAACTGTGTTTAAACACAAATATTGAATTGTTTTCAATATACTACATGAAAAAAGATTTTTTAATCATTTATTTTTGGATGATCGCAGCCTGTGATATGTCAGTGATTTGCAGCACAATGATTGTGACAGTGCACCTAGTGAAAAAGGCATGTATCAATATTTGATATTTGTGATTAGGACTGATGTTGGTTAAAAAATTAGCTCAGTGAAAGTAAAAAATAATATTAATGCATAATATTTTTTAAAGCTTGATTTTGAAAATTTCTCTCACACACACCCACACCCACACACACACACACACACACACACTCAGTAGTAGCAAAAAGCTCAGGTTGATGCTCTGCAGACCCTCCCTGTGTAATAAAGTGTGAGGTGAGTGGGGAATTTTCCACGTCGCTCAGAAATGCAGCCCAGCTCTGCTCTTTATCTCTGCTGCCCATTATACCCACTTTAACAGGCAGGCACGGACGACAGCGTCTCACATTCAACATCGACTCTTACAACATGCGGCCAAATGGACTGAATGAAAATACACTGCCACTACAACAGCATCTGCTCTGCCTCTGCCACCAGCTCAGAGTGTATTATGACCTTTGGAGGAGGAGGAGATGGATTTAAGAGGAGTCGATGTCTGTGATCGGCTCTGCCAGCGTCTCTTCCTTCGCCAAATGGACCGTCTGTGAAAGTGTCTGCTTTCTCTCTGACAGCTGCGCCCTCTCCACTGAGCCGTCATGAGTAGATAAATCACTGTTTCGAGTTATTGTAGTGGAATAGTTGTTTTCGTAAATCTATATGAGTAAAATAAAACAAGTGCAGATCCTTAAAAATCTGTAATGAAGAAGTTAAAAGTCTGTTTTTTTGTCATCAGATTAGTTGATTAATTGATTAGTCCAGTGATACTCAACTTATGACCCGTGGGCCAAATTTGGCCCCTACTAAGGTGCCGGGTGGCCCCTCCAATCATTTTCTAATTCACAATAAAAACAAAGTGATTCACACTAGGAATTTGTCTTTATTTGTGTTAGGGTTGCACAATAATTAACGGACTGACAATTCTGATAATAAAATTTTTGGCCGATAAATAGAACCGATAATAATAAGCATAAATTGCTTTGATTTTGCCGTGTTGCCATGGTTTCGCTCCTCCAGTACTACACACACTGCATCATGCTGCGTGTCAAACTGCTGCTGCTCGATCAGTCCACAACCGGGTCGTATCTGAACTCCATGATTATCAGAGAGGGAATAACTCGTGTTGGCTGGCTCTGAAAGGACAAAATCAGGGTTGAACACGGGTCAGACAGCCGCCGGTCCGACCGTGGTCACTGGTGACATGACGACTGTGACCCACGCCTCGGTGACATCACACTGGAGGGTGAGTCATTCATTGGTTGGCCGGACCACCCAACATCACAGACAGACACCGTTTCTGTGTGTGTTGCACTAATTTGCACTTAACTGTTAATACAATGATCTTATGTAAACACTTGAGTCCAGCCTCAGTAACATCAACACGAAAGCGTGTTTGAAGTCTCCGAGGGGAAGTTAATGACGTTCATTGTGTCACTTTGTTGTCTCAGTCGGCCTGTGTTCGTCTCAGGCTGCTCAAAGGTGACTCTCTCGTGGCTCCTGAGTCCATTTCTCTGTGAGTCAAAGTCAAGTCAAAGCAGAGGTTTATACCTCACAGCTTTCAGCGTCTGAAGGAGATCATTTATCAAAGTATAAACTACATTTATGCTGTCTGCAGACAT
>NW_024622096.1:0-1291 GCF_008729295.1 Plectropomus leopardus
ACATCTACAATCCTTGAAAGAAACCTGGTCCTTTACTTTTAACCCCTTGTTTACTCGTATCATGTGTGAAGTGTTTTTTATATGCCATTCATTTAGACCTGGATGCTGTCAAAACGCTGCTAGCTAAATTTAGATCACAGTGGCCGTGCAGTTTTAACCGCTGTTCAAACTGAATCAGTCTGATGTATACATGCCACCACAGTGTGGATGTCGGAGGTGTGTGTGTGTGTGTGTGTATGTGTGTGTGTGGAGCAGGAGAGGCCCGGGATGTTTGATTCTTAATGCAGATGAGAGAAGATGGGCTGCTGTAATAAAATAATTAACATAATATCAATCTCATTAAAGAAAAGAATGAAGTGAAGTCTGCAGGATGATCACTGTTAGTCGCCATTAACATCTGATGATCAAGATGGAAATGTTGGATTTTTCGGTTTGGCCGCATCATTTTTAGTTGCTATAAAGACAGCGGAGACGTCTCATTATCTCCTCTCCCAGTCCTCTATTGTTTGCTCTCTTTTGGGGCGCTGGGCTATAGAAGGAGAAGCATTTAGAGGCAGACAGAGTGATGGATGCAGCCAGTCTCTCTGTAATCGGGAGCACACACTCATCTGTTTGTTATCACAAATAATGAGGAAGGTCATTTTGACTGAGAGGAAAAAACTAGGAAATACCAATATTTTCTGTTTTATAGAAAATATTGTGTACAGGCAATGTGCATTTAATTCCCTGTGTTTTGTGTTGGTCAAGAAAAAATGATTAAATTTAGATTTTTCTTTCTTTCTTTCTAAATAAATTGCTTGAATTAAGATTAAGATTAGAAAAAAGAGTGTTGAATCGGATTATTTTCAACTACTGTCATTGCACAGCCCAGGTACTGAGACAACAAAATGCAACTAACCAAAGGTGCAGACCTCTGTAAAGTACAGAGTAATGTGCAGAGTATATACAGAATCATCAGTAATGTAAGATAATATCAAATATTTGTAATGAACAGTAAGGCTTGGATATGGATACACTGTATAAAGTATGAAAGTGTGAAGCTGTTAAAGTGAGCAGATAGAAGTAAAAAAACAAACAGATTAAGTACAGGTTTGAGTAAGAAGAATGGTCCAAGAAACCAAAAGAAAAAAAAAAGAGAGAAAAAATTACTGCAGTCCTCAAATCTTTTTTTTTCTGTTTTTACCCAGTAAAAACACCCCCCCCCCCCCAAAAAAAAAACTGCTGTATTACTAAAAAACATTTTAAAAAACATGTATTTTAATAAATATGAATAGCATAACAACAACAACAG
>NW_024622098.1:0-2238 GCF_008729295.1 Plectropomus leopardus
TACACGGGCAGGGACACGTATACTGTAATTGTACACACACACAGTCAGTCACACACACACACACACACACACACGCACACAGATGTGTATGTGAACCCAAATACTCATGTATGCTCAGAAACATACAAGTGGTAAATTTGATTTAATTAATTCATTTTTAGGGCATGAGGTTCTTTGCTGCGTGTTTCTGCAGGTTCGCCCTCACTGCACTGTGCCTCTCTTAGAAAATCTTGCTCTTGCAGTGATTTGAGTGAAGAATTTGCAAAGACAAATAAAGTTATCTGAGTAAAACATTCACTTTTCAGAAGGGCTGCAACTGACTGTTATTTTCACAATTAATCACTGAATTGTTTAGTCTATAAAATGTGAAAAATGCTCATGTGACATCTTCAAATTGCTTCTGTTATCCAACCAACAGCCCAAAACTCAAAAGCTATTGTACATTTACAACAACCTACACTATCATAAATGACAAAGAAAAGCAGCAAATTGCCTCAATAATGAAGCTAGAACCTGCAAATGTTTAACTCTTTTTGCTTTAAAATGACTAAAACGATTAAGAAAAAATAGCTGGCATAGAATTGTCTTTAAATCTTATCAGACTAATCAATTAAATGAATAATTGTTAGTCTATACAACATAAAAAAAAGGGACAACTTCAAATTGTTTGAATTGTTTGATCAAGCAGTCCAAAACCCAAAAACTATCATTCATTTACTACATCATATTTACTATCATAAATGACAAAGAAAAGACGCAAACTGTCACACTTCAGAGTCTGGAACCAGCAAATGTTTATCATTTCTGCTTGAAAAATGACAGAAATGATTAACCGAAAAAAGTTGGCAATTAGTTTTCTTTCAATCAACTAATCTATCAGTCAAATAAAATCAAATAATCATTGCAGCTCTACTCTCCAGATTCAACCAGTGCCTACAAGTGGCTGTGCAGGGGTGACATGCATGCATTTGTGTATACAGAGCGTGCACATGCAGCATCTTGCAAAAGCACATGCAATTATGCACATGAAATAAAATGCATTATATGGGAATAAATGTTCTCAGATTATGTATTTAGCTCATTTTTAAAAAGGCATAAAATTCAGCCTTGCTTGTGCATCGCATTGCAGCAGGGAAAAGTATTAAAACACAAAAGGAGCATTGTCTATTCTGTTTCTAAACTACAGTATAAAGTCTGTATAATGTAGACATTGCAAAACTTTTTTTAAATATCTCTAACATCACTATATTTCCTCTCACACTTTTTCTTTTCCATTATAAGGTGCAGAAACCACTGAGAAGAAGATACTGTATCTTGAATTTCATGTTGTTGAAAAAATGTTGCGTATTCAAACGGAGGAAGGAGTGTACTCCTCTTTTTTTTCTCCCCACAGAGGAATTAGGAAATATTTGCCACTCACAGAAACTGGGAATCGCACACGCGCACACACAAATGAGAAAATGAAAATAGACACACATGCCCAACAACAGACAAGAGATAAATTCCCTGGCAAGCGTTCAAAACACTCATGAGCACACAAACACAAACACACACACACACACACACACACACACACACACACACACACACACACACACACACACACACACACTCTGCACCAGAAACGCAAAAACACACTTTTACGCACACACACACACACACACACACACACACACTTACACAACTGCCACCGTGTAACCCCTAATCACAACCCCAGAGCTTGGACATCAAATGAAGCAAGTTTTTTAAAAAAAATCATCAGGAGTAATTAACGCATTTTCATATGCAAATGTGATTAATGCAAAACTACAAAGTCATTATGCAAATCGACTTTTCCTTGAGCCTCTGTACAAATATTCGCAGCTCAAATCAGGGATCAGTCTCGCCATCTTTCTTTTTTTATCTCTTACCCCTCTCCCTCTATCTCTCCCTCTCTCCCTCTCTCTCTTGGAGTAGAGATAATGCGTAAGTAGCATGTGAAGTTATTTCTAACTCACACAGTGTGTGTGTTTTCATGCGATGGGCCGGGGCTATGGCATTACGCCGCCTGCCTACTGATTACTGGCTGCTTGGCACTGGAGCGAGACAGGGAAGCCGGCGTACAGGGGAAGGTATGAATATGCAAAAGCCTGATTGCTTTTCATGATTAAAGCCTATTTAATATGGAAATGAGAGCAAGCCAGGTGATTAAAGGAGCATTGGGTGGTGGGGCAAAAAGAAAAAAAAAAAGATGAGGGG
>NW_024622099.1:0-5203 GCF_008729295.1 Plectropomus leopardus
ATTTGACGTTAAACGGAGTAAATCTTCGTTCGGCGGCCGTTTGAACGCGTAGTCGTTTAAAGGCCAACAGGATGCTGTTTGGACACATAAATGTCCTCTGGACTCATGTCCTGCTGAGGACATTCATATTTAATATTGATATAAAGCTCACAGCAAAAACACCACAGGAGCTTTGTTTATGGGCCTGAGAGTTACTGTGATGATTGTGGGTTAGATTATGGTGACACACGTGTGGGGACGCTGCCGAGACACGCCACAGCAACGGATGTTGCAAAAACAGACAAAAACAGCAAAAATACAATTGTTGGCCGTATTATACTGTTGGTGTTTTTGGCCATTTGTCCAACCTCCTAAATAATGATTTTTTTTGCCTTTTTTCACATTTATATCCACTTTGTATACTTTAACATGTCTCTAAAAGTCATACTAAGATGTTTTCAGCCATTCTTTTGACGGGTCAAAATGTGATGTTTTTGACAATAATGACGTTTTTTGCCTTTACTCCACTTTTCATAATATAAAGCTTCTCTACAAGGTATAAAGACGTTTCCAGTCAAAATTTGACGCTTTCAAGTTTTGGCCATTTTTTCGACATGCTATATATAACATGTTGTTTTCAGATATATTTTAGATGTGAAAATTTGATGTTTTCGCCATACTATACTAAGCGGTTTTTAGCCAGTTTTTCGACATACGAAACTATGACCTTTTTGGCTTTTTTTTCTATCTTGTATGCTATGATGCAACTATACAAAGTATAATGAGTAACTTTCAGCCATTTTTTTGGACATCAAACATCAAAATTTGACATGTAAGCCAGTTTTTGGACATGTCAAAATTTGACGTTTTGGTCCAAGTCCTGGGCCTGGGAAGGGGGCGTGGTTTATATATTTAGATGTTGTTTTATGTTTTTAACTTGTGAAGCACTTTGCGCAACATTAAATGTATCAAAAGTGCTCTATAAACAAAGTTTGATTTGATTTGATTTGAGCTATTTTTTGGACATGTCAAAATTCAACATGTCAGCCATTTTCATATAATGTATACAATGTTGAAAAAAAGGCCAAAAACGTCATAATTTATCAAGACGAAAAGATGGCCAAAAACGCCGTAGTACAGTATGTCTTAAACTGTCAAATTTTCACACGCACTATAAGCTTTATCAAAGAGGAGAGTCTGAGCCAGCCCTGACTATAAGCTTTATCAAAGAGGAAAGTCTGAGCCAGCCCTGACTATAAGCCTTATTAAAGCTTATAGTCTTAAGTCTACCCTTAAAAGTGGAGACGGTGTCTGCCTCCCTGACTGAAACTGGAAGATGGTTCCATAAAAGACAAGCGTGGTATCTGAAGGCTCTGGTTCCTGTCCTACATTTGGAGACTTTGGGATCCACAAGTAACCCTGTGTTTTCAGAGTGCAGTGATCTTTAGGGTTTATAGGGAACTATGAGCTGTGACGGATAAGACGGGGCCTGACGATTCAGAGCTTTGTATGTAAGGAGGAGGATTTTAAGTTCAGTTCTGGATTTTACATGGAGCCAGAGCAAAGAAGCAAAAACATCCCTGATCCCTTTTCTTGGTTCCTATTAGAACACGTACAGCAGCGTTCTGGACCAGTTGGAGAGACATCAGGGACTTGTCAGACCAACCGCATAAAAAGGGGGTTACAGTAATCCAGCCTAGAAGTAACAAATGCGTGCGCTAATTTTCCGGAGTCTGTTTGAGACAGGACATACCTAATTTTTGCAGTATTACCTGAGTGAAAGAAAGCAGTATTTTAAGTTTGTTTCATACGAGAGGCAAAAGATAAATGTCGATCAAATAAAACTCAGAGGTTCCATACGATAGCGCTGGAGGCCAAGGCAATGCCATCTAGAGACATTACATCCTTGAAGAGTGTCAAACACAAAAGGCACCATCATCTGCACCGTTACACCCGAGAGTGGCTGGAGTCACCGTGGTCAAGAATCCATGTGGACTATGCGGGGCCCTTCCTCCGAGAAATGTTCCTGCTGATAGTTGACACTCACTCACTGTGGATGGATATCTACCCCATGAGAATGTCCACATCACAGGCAACCGCAGAGAAACTATGTCAAAGTTTCAGCGTTTTTGGCTAAAATGTTGGTGTCAGACAGCGGTACCTGTTTCACAAGTGCAGGGTTTGAGTTGTTCATGAAGCACAATGGCATCCGTCGTGTGAGGTGAGGTCGGCACCGTTCCACCCATCGTCTGACGGGCCGGTGGAGGGAGCAACTCAGACCTCCAAGGAGGGGATGAAAAAGATGAAAGGAGAGACTCGGTTTCTGTTCAGTTATCGCAACAACTAGATTGTCACCTGCAGAGTCGATGATGTCACAGAGACAGAGACTCACTCTGCTTGGACTCGATTGGTCCTCATGTGAAATCTGAAGTGCAGCAGAAACAACCCTGTCAAACGTCATTAAAACGTATTTACAATAGTATTTAAAACAGCATATCAGTGAAAAAATCACAAAAAGCATCACAGTATCACATGTTGGTCAAAAGATAGCAAAAATGTCATGGTGTAGTATGTCAGTCAAAAATCCTTAATATGTCAAATTCTAGTATATCATTTATATCGAAGTCATTAAAACATCACGCCATTGTACGTCAGTCAAACAATAAAAAAACATGCCAGTATATCATTAAAAAACGTTTTAAACAATCATACATTTGTCAAAGAATAGTTTTTCATTGAAAACATTATATAGAAGTGGATCGCATTGAATGTTGTTAAAAAAAATCCTAAAAACATCAGAGTATTATATGTATTTATAGTATAAAAAGGTCACAGTATAACATGCTGTTCAAAAACACATAAAACTGATATTTTCTATGTTAACAACAATCTTTACTGTCACTATGACTTCTACTACACATCACTGAGTCTGAGATCACGTGTGAGAGTCTATTTGAACTGTTTTTTAAAATTATTCACATACTGAACTAAAATGTTTTCTGACATGTTAAACTAACTTTTTTTTGTTAAATGTTGACTTGCCATTCAAAGACTGTCTTTTTTTTTTACTTTATTTTTAAATGCTGTGCTACAACGTTTTGTATTATTGTTGATTGTATTATTCTTTAATTTTATACTTTGGCTGTTTTGAGTAAGGATACCGAGGCGTTTTTTTTAACACGCTTGTTTTTTTAAATACCAAACTAAACCTGGACTAAAACGGTAGAGAGAAAACTGGATGAAAGAGGAAGTGAGCAGTGACAGATACAAAAAATAACTGACAAGACTTCTGAAGTCAGTGTGCTTTATTTGGATTTATTGATGAAAATGTTGAAATCAGCCAAATGCAGCAGAAGCACTTGCAGGAAGCAGAGAGCGGACACTTTCGGGGAAAAGTCCTCAGCTGACCGGACGTTGTGCTGTTGAGTAGAAGCAGGTTCAGTTTTTAGTGGAAGACGTCGTGTGGCTACAACTGTAAAAGCAGTCCTGCAGCACAAACTGCCGATGTGTCAGCGGTCAGTCGGGGGTTAAAACCTCCGATCAGATCTGAGTTCACTTCGAGCACTTGGATGTTGATGGACCAACATTTAGACGGGACTATTTCAGGATGTGAAGGGTTTCAGGGTCACCGTTTTCTCTCTTAAAGGGGACAAACGATCAACTCTCGGAGATAAATTCATTTAACCCTTTCACAGCCACTCTGTCCCGTGGACGCTCTGTTCCTCTGTTTCTTACACGCGTCTATTTTGAAAAACAGATCCTGTTGTCTGAAGAGATAAATATAATTTGTGCTCAGAGTGGCTGGAAAAATGTTCAACTTGAGGAAATGTGTTCTGCGTTTTCCGCTCCAGACATTGCCTCTTTCTGTGAGGACACATTTTCGGACAGTGTCTCTGTGGGTTTGAGCGCTGCCTGCTGAGGCTGCACTCGTCCTACAGGTGGCCCCCTCCCACAGTTTGGGAAACGGCACATTAAAGCATGAAACGTATCCTGGTGAGAGCGTCCGTTTGTTTCTCGCTCTGAGCGTCAGTCTGGATTCGCTCACGCCACAAATACTTTCCAAAAATCAACATCCAGTCTCAGCCAATCAGGGATCAGCACTGTAGGTGACAACTTCACCTGACTGGCAATTTTATGTTCCATGAAGAGAGAACATTCCCCTAATATTCCCATTAGGGGAATGTAAATGTTACCTTTGAATGTTCAGATAACGATTTTTTGCAGCAAGGCTTTTTTTTCGATGTTCCTGGAACGTGTTTCCTAGTTAGGAGAATGTTATTTGAAAAATAGGGTTGCAGAAACATTCTGTGATCTGCGTCAGAGAAACCATTTTAAAAACATTCTAAGAATGTTGTAGCCAGAACATTACAGCTTAGTTTAACCTGCAATGTGTAAAGAAACGTTTTGTAAAAGACCTTATGTTACCTGTTCCCCACATACACAAAATGTTTTTAGAACGTTATAGTCAGAACGTCCAACTTCAGTCAACATGAAATGTTGCAGGAACATTCTGTAAAAACATTGCTTCACCTATGTACCCCAGACAACAGTCATAAAACATTCTCAGAATGTTGATTTGAGAACGTTCTACTTTTGTTAATAAAAAGCCTTACATAAATGTTCTCTTAAAAACATTTTGGATCCTGCGTCCTAGACACTGTTTTTATAAAATTCTCAGAAAGTTTCAGTGAGAATACTCCAGAAACATCCTGTAAAAAAACCCTCCTGCAAACAGTTCTCTAGAACACGTGAATAAAACATTCTCAGGATGTTGCTGTGACAACATTTCACTTTTGGCCAAGGGTGAAATGTTCTTTTATATAATAAACATGTTCAGAATGTTCTGTGAACATTTCACTCAAAACGTTTCTCCTGTAACATTTTCAGAACTTGAGAGGGATGTTATGTCATTTTAGCGGATCATAATGTTGTAGCTGGTAAGCAGCCAATCAGGGACTTCAGAGAGCCAATCAGAGTCCAGACTGGTAGAGAGAGCCAATCACGAGTCCAATCACGTCATCAGGACGGTCTCACCAGGCTGTCAAACATGAGGACAGGTGAGAACATGAAGTTTTAGTATAAAAACATTCCCACGTGTCTTTGTGTCAATGAGCTGATGGATGTTGTGCTGTCATTCATTCATCTGGAAGACTCCTTATTGCTACAACGCAAACCCCGTCATCACCTTCAGAACCATCGTGAACGATGTCATCACCTTCAGAAC
>NW_024622100.1:0-1171 GCF_008729295.1 Plectropomus leopardus
ACGACATCAACTCTGTTCACTAGAAAATGTTATTCTGCCTACTTTTGCCGACTTGATTAGACTTCTCCGCGGAGGTCCAGTTCCTCGCATCACTCCAGGGGAGAGCTGCGGCGCATCTTCCAGATGAGGTGACCCGCTGAATGGTGGCGGTGGCTGATCAGGTGGAGTCAGTGTGCGACGGTCTTTAACTGGCCTCGGTGTTCACCTCACGAACCGGTAAAAGTCTTTAAACAAAGTCTTTAAGGGCAGGCAACTGATGCTGATAGTTTGTGCAGCAGGTGTTGCTTCTAGATCCGTGTGTGTCCTTCTTAATTAAAACTCGCAGAAATAATCAAAAGTAGTCCCATTGGTCTGAGGGAGTCACTTTAAATTACTAATTTGAGTTTACTTAAAAGGAATTACAAAAGTGTCTTGACTGACCAAAAACTGGTATAAAGAAAAGCATCAAAGAGATTTAAAAAGGAAATGGCTTCAAAAGTAAAGTTCAGCAAAGCTCTGGTGAGCTGTTGTGGCTCCGCTTATAAAATTGAAGAAAAGAAAAAGTTGCGAGCGTGGATGCATGAGAAGAGAGAAGACTTGAGAAGCCTTGAGAAGAGCGAAAACTTGAGAGAGAGGAGAGCTTGAGAAGCTCATTCAGTTTTTATCTTTCGATTTGGGGATGCGGATGGAAGGCGGAGTTAGCGAACTTTTGCACCGAGCGATCGCACATCTGGAATTAGTTTCTAAAAGATCTAATGTAATTTAGGAGACATTTATGTCTCTGAACTTTATGACGAATTACGCGATCTAACCCCTGGTGTATAAATTCACGTATCTCATCACCACTATAGTCTCATCACAGTAACTTCAAATACATGTTAGGAGACCTACAGGTAATTTATAACGTAACACATGATTCTGAAGATCCTTTGCTCAATTCTGTTAAATGACCACACATAACATAACATTGTACCATGGATCCTAACAAAATTGGTGATTATTTAGATATAGGATTACTTTTTAACATTATACAATGAATGCAAAATAAGATGTAACTATAAAGTTGGTTACGAGATTAATGATAATTAAGGTCACAAGATGGCAATAGGGCTCCATCACAAAAAGGGAATAAAACATGCTTTTATCTAAATCACTCAAATTAAATGATAAAAGAATGGGAGTTTGTCTATGT
>NW_024622101.1:0-2425 GCF_008729295.1 Plectropomus leopardus
TCATTCATCTTAACCCCCATGTTTTGTTTTCTGTGTGTGTTTGTTTGTTTGCTTGGTTGGTTTTTGGAGTGGGGTTTCTTTATGTATTTGCTAATTGTAAGGTAATTTTCTTTCCTTAAATTCATTAATTTAGAATGATTGTCATTTTGGATTCTCAGTTCACCATGAGGGCATGCTAGAAAAACAAAGTTTTCTTCACAAATCCAATGAAACACAGGGTGAGTGATTGATTAAATTTTGGGGGTTAGGAATTCTTTTAACAAGATGTTATACTCTTTAGCGTCTTCACATCTGAGTTTTAATGCTGTAAAAGATGGTTAGAGTTCAAATTAAAATAATGTTCAATGTGAGTTTTGCTGTAAAACTGGTTAGATTGCTCATGCACAAAAGATTTTGGGAAACATGTTTGTTTATATCACGGAATGAATTCAGAGAGCATGAAATAACTGGCAAGTTTCCCTGAACAAACACCATATGTGTCAACCTTCTTGGCTAATGTGAATTTCATTCTTAATGCCAGAGCATAGAATCCCAGTATCTGCTTTGTCATGGCCGGGTACACGTAGCTCTGCAGAGATAATCCGTGAAAAGCGACGCTTCAGCGGCCAAATGATGGGTGATGTTTCACGGCTCTCTGTTACTGCTGTTGTCATTTGAGACTGTTTGTCACCAATGAGATTATCACGCCTGGACGTGGATCGGAAAAACATTACATGACATCATCAGCCTCAGCTATGAAAAGGCCCTCTGCTGTCTGCGTTTTGATGTGCTGGATCATGAACATCACCTGTGACAAATTTTCACTTGAGCTGAAAATATTAGTCAAGAGCCTGAGGCCACACTGGCTCAGCACTGACCCTGGTCATATGATTCTTTTCCTTACTTTCTTCACCTTTGACCTCCAGTGGACACCGGGGCAATGTGCAGCTGTGGTGAAGAGGCTGGGAGGAGTCAGCACCTCCAAGTCCAAGCAAGTGTATGTCAAAGTCTGTGTTGGTGGGGGCGTGTTGTTTCTGGTACTGGTAACACATAATTTATTGTTTTTTAAGGTGAAGTCCACTTAAAGTTATAGATCAGTGAGTTAGAGGACCAATCAGAAGCCGGGGGTTTATAATACATGCTTAAACAGTATTTCAAAACAAAGGAAAGTTATCACATCAGCAACTATCTTTTTGCTGGCTTTTGTCATGGCAATCACAGGACAAATCGGTCCTCAAATCCGTCCTCATTCCCACGACGTCAAATATTCTGACAATGGTTTTGGCGTACAATCTGGATGGCATTGGTTGCCATGTACTTTTGTTGCCGAAACATAATGACGTACAGCATCGTCCCACCATGTGCATCTGTTGACATCACCAGAACAGCATCTGGCAACATAAATCGCAAATGCAGAAGGATATGTAGAGTGTAATATGTACACACAGAAGTCTACCGCAAAGCAGCAATGTGTGACGACTTGGGAAATATGAAAATGCTGGTTAAATAGCCTGTGTTCACTCTGAATTCGTTAAATACTTCCGCTCTGTCATTGCTTTTGGCGTAAGAGGGTGACCCGAAAAGGGTCAGATGAGATTAAATATTTGCAGGAAATAATCAGAATTCATCATAATTGCTTATTTAACAAAAGCATCCTGCTGTTAGGCTTTTCTATTAAATGTACAGGTTATCAGTTGTTCCTGACTGTAATTGTTTAATATAATATTTAACTATATAACTACTATAACTATTTAACTTTAATATAATGTAGAATATCCCTAAAATATGTCATTTAATCAGTGATCATACATGTACTGTCAATGACAGTAAAAGAGTCCCTCATGGGAAGAGCCATATGATAGAGTTTGACCTAGTCTTGCTTTAAATGTAACAGAATTCCCTTTCTTATTCCAGTTTGTACATACATACATACATATGTATGCATAAGCTTGCATGAATGGAAACATGTAATGTATGGCAGTTGGTTACTCAAGCGGTTACAGTTATGACAAAAAAGTCTGTAGCAGTAGACAGAGTACGATCCCCCTTTCTCTCCGCGTGTCAATGATGTGTAACAGACTTGCTGAGGTGACTCTTAAAGTTCAGCCGGTGAAGCTGTTCAGCTTCCACCTGCTTGCTCTGCTGTTTGACCTTGCAGTTTGATTAAATAGCTGATTAAACACATGGAGGAAGGAAACACCCACAGACATGGCCCCGCACATACACACAACATGGCACCATCTGCACACACACACATGCACACACACACACACACACACACACACACACACACAGCCACACAGATAAGCATGTGTGCTGCCAGAGATAAACACACATACATGTAACGATGCAGGTAGAACACACACCTCACATCCACATGCTCTCTCCATCCACTTAACCCTTTCAAACCTGGATCGACCTAGGTTTTCTTGTGCTGCTGTCAGAT
>NW_024622102.1:0-1141 GCF_008729295.1 Plectropomus leopardus
TCTGCCTGCTTCCCTCAGCGATAGATGCTGTTGTCTCTGCCTGCTTCGCTCAGCGGTCCTCTCCTCAGGGTAAAGTCCAGCTGACAGTCAGAGCAGGCCTAAGCTGAGCTGTGGCTCATAGTTTGCACTGAGAGGAATCACGTGTGAAACTTTAGCGTGTTAACAGGATGCCAACGTATTATTGTGAACACGGGGTGAAGTTTAACCCCTGCCGTGTTCAGTCACAGCCTGGCTAAATGCTGAGAGTACAGTGGGAGAATATGAACTGTACAACTGTATTTTGTCATGAAAGTATTGTCTATAATTGAGCCCCTTTAGTGTCATTTCTCCTGTTAGAGGCCTGAAGTGGGTGTAACATAAAAACTATGAATATTAGTCATAGTCATGATCATAATACTCAGAATTTATGGCGCACTTTTGAAGATCCACAGTACAAAGGGCTTTGAGAAGGCGCCAATCAGGTAAAAATTAGCCGAATAAATGAATGATGAAAAAGGCTTTTTGCTGCATGAACAGCAGCACAGTGAGGATGTGCTTTTCCATCATGTCAACACTGTAGTTTGATCACAGCGTCAAAAACATCACAGAGCCGAGAAGAGGAGCAGCCTGACTCCTCCTCCGCACTCCTCCTCAGCGCGTGACCTTTTCTCTGCAGCTTCGCTTCAGGAAAAATGTGAGGTGATCTCACCTGTTTGACCGCATATCTTGAGCAGCAGTTAGCCCCGCCCCCTCTCTCTGCAAGTTGCTTTCACCTTTGAGTCTTCATGTCGCAGTTTGTCGTCTCCGTCTGAAGCTTTGACTCTTTTCCCTGCGACACTAACGGAGGAGCAGAGAGGAGCAGAGAGGAGCAGGTAAGGAGGGGACTGTCACTCCGCACTTTTTGACTCTCTTGAAACTCCCAAATTAAAGACGGGGGCTGCGCACGCGCACAGTAAAGTGTTTTAAACGTGAACGACGTGCACGCGCATGTCAGTGTGAATCATAGACAGTTTATAAAGAAATAAATCACATATAAATATATAAATCTGTTTTTACTGTGATGTTATATCACAGCTGATCGATAATATCACAGACTGATCGATCAGCTGTAATACTGATCACAGATGTCATCCATAAAGTTGATTTGATTGGTCCACAAACT
>NW_024622103.1:0-3188 GCF_008729295.1 Plectropomus leopardus
CATGAATATAACACCATGGTGTAAAAGACAACGTACTTGCATCTATTAAACTACTGAATTTGTACGTAGGTCATCAAGACTTGTACATAATCATGACTGAAGTTTAAGCTAGCGAGCTAACGGCGTTGACTCGTTAGGGAAGCTGCCATGATGAAGGCATGTCCACTCAAACATGTCCTAAAATAACGTCTTTACAGAAACACCGGGCAAAACTACGATGATATTCGTGATTCCAGCAATTGTCGTTCGCAGGTTAACTATACAGTAAGGGATTTAACTTCCATTTAATAGCAAAAAAAGACGTAATAAATCCGCAGCGGTTGCCCACCTTATTGAACCGGTCCGCCATGATGTGCGAAAAGAAAGATACACGGGGCTGCTCGTGGTAAAAGGCAGGGGCAGGCGGAAGTGACGATTTTATATTTCTTCCTCGCGGGAAAGTGTTTACAAATGTTCCAGTGCCGCCGCTGTATGGAGGGAGACGTTTAGCTCATTTTCAATAAACTATAACTATAACTATAACTATTTATTTATTCATTTAATTATTTATTTATTTATTGTGATGATGATTATCATTATTATTATTATTGTTACATTGATAATATTAAAGATAAAAAGACAAAGACAAGAGCTAAAAAGTTAGAGCTACCAGTACCATTTACAATACAATTTTATTTATACATCAAACAAGAAGTTGTTGCCATGTGAAACATTAAACATATTTAGGTTTTTTCCACTTTGGCATTTTGCCTGCACAGAAAGTACACTGACTGACTATTCATATATGCATTAATTACAATAACAATAACCATGTCATTGTTCTTATTATTATTACTGATACATTGATACCTTCTTGGATTTTTAAATACATTTTCCTATTTTATATTTGACTTCTGCAGTACTTTGCCTTATTTTTATTTCTTATAATATGTTTATTGTATGTTAAAACAAATTTTGTGAGTGAAAACCTACTAGGCAATAAATCCTTTCTGATTCTGATTATATTTTCAACTTTCCTCCCCTGCAGTTTGTGTTGACAGATTTAAACTTGGACCATTCATGAAATCACAATCTCCTACTTGGCTTTATTGGGCTAATGTCAATACTCAGTTTGTCAAACCAAATGTTCCACCCCGCTGTATTGTTTTAATTGCTTGTTGTTTGTAAGTGACTTTAACTTAAAATGGAAGTGTGCTGAATTTAGAGAAAAGCTCTGCTCATGTTGGCTCACGTATTTACAGATAATGCAGACTGCCATTATCTCATTTATTTTGCTTGGACACCCAGTGCATGTGGCCTCTGTGCTTACAGGATGGATTATATATCAAGGAAAATGAGCATCTACCTTAGGGCCATCCATCACTAGCCTGAGGAGCCCATGTTCATTGGCTCTTGATTATTTGATTAAATGGATATATATTTTGGAAAAAATATCACTAAAGCAGAACATTAACTTTAAAAATGAGGGCCTTAAAGAGCAATCAGATTTTTATAAAATGTATTTAAACCCAGGGCTGTGTAAAAATATGCACGGTGCACATTCTTAAATATTTCAAATTTCAGTGATTATATATATTTTTTAACAATAATTCATGTCATATTAATAACTGAGTGCCTTATCAGGTAATATTTATACTCTTTCATATTAAATATATCAGGGCTGCTACTACTGATAACTGACTTTAATATGCAGCTATTCTTTAGAATGAATCTACTGCTAATGAAAGGTGTATGAAACTGTGAGGTGATGTCTTCAACATGGCTTATTTTGTCTGACCAACAGTCCAAAACATTAAAGATATTAAAATGTGTGTCAACATAAAACAGTAAAAAAAACAGAAAGGGATATCAATTTTGACCTGAAAAATCTAAAGATAGATTTTTTACATCAACTTGCATAGTAACTTGGGTGCTTCACTTTTAAGTCAATACGTGATTGTTGCGACCACATTTTATGAGCTGAGCACACGTTGCACAAAAAACACATTTGTAACCATCATTGCAAATTAAAAGCGTTTATTACGAACTTTGTTAAACACACTGTTGCCTCCGTCAGCCTTGTATTAATATGCCACATGTAATTTGCCGGCTAAAGTTAGCTTAGCATTAACGTCAGAGCACAATGACAACCTAACCATAATTTGGACTTATATAATGTGGATGCTTACATGAATATAACACCATGGTGTAAAAGACAACGTACTTGCATCTATTAAACTACTGAATTTGTACGTAGGTCATCAAGACTTGTACATAATCATGACTGAAGTTTAAGCTAGCGAGCTAACGGCGTTGACTCGTTAGGGAAGCTGCCATGATGAAGGCATGTCCACTCAAACATGTCCTAAAATAACGTCTTTACAGAAACACCGGGCAAAACTACGATGATATTCGTGATTCCAGCAATTGTCGTTCGCAGGTTAACTATACAGTAAGGGATTTAACTTCCATTTAATAGCAAAAAAAGACGTAATAAATCCGCAGCGGTTGCCCACCTTATTGAACCGGTCCGCCATGATGTGCGAAAAGAAAGATACACGGGGCTGCTCGTGGTAAAAGGCAGGGGCAGGCGGAAGTGACGATTTTATATTTCTTCCTCGCGGGAAAGTGTTTACAAATGTTCCAGTGCCGCCGCTGTATGGAGGGAGACGTTTAGCTCATTTTCAATAAACTATAACTATAACTATAACTATTTATTTATTCATTTAATTATTTATTTATTTATTGTGATGATGATTATCATTATTATTATTATTGTTACATTGATAATATTAAAGATAAAAAGACAAAGACAAGAGCTAAAAAGTTAGAGCTACCAGTACCATTTACAATACAATTTTATTTATACATCAAACAAGAAGTTGTTGCCATGTGAAACATTAAACATATTTAGGTTTTTTCCACTTTGGCATTTTGCCTGCACAGAAAGTACACTGACTGACTATTCATATATGCATTAATTACAATAACAATAACCATGTCATTGTTCTTATTATTATTACTGATACATTGATACCTTCTTGGATTTTTAAATACATTTTCCTATTTTATATTTGACTTCTGCAGTACTTTGCCTTATTTTTATTTCTTATAATATGTTTATTGTATGTTAAAACAAATTTTGTGAGTGAAAACCTACTAGGCAATAAATCCTTTCTGATTCTGATTATATTTTCAACTTTCCTCCC
>NW_024622104.1:0-1138 GCF_008729295.1 Plectropomus leopardus
ATCACAGTTGAATGCTCCTTCGGTTTCTCTGGAAGTAAGAAGCTCTTGCATGTTTTTTTCAGAATCTGCTGTGGAAACTGAGTTCATTAATGTCTCTGAGGTGAGTTTGAGTAAATCAGGACATTTCAGCATCATTAGTGTTTGTGAAACCAGCTGATATTAACATTAACCCCTCACTTCTTCCTGCAGACCAACCGCGTGTCTGAAGAGAGCAGAAAGGAAGACAGACGTAGCAGATCTCCTCCTACAGAAACGTCAACAGTTTACTCCCTCCCATGCAGCCAGTTTGCAGAAAGTCAGTTATAACTGTTGTAAGCTTTTATTTTTGGGTTTAAGAAAACAGCCTCTTTAGATTCACTCACTAAAAAAAAACTTGACAAGGTAACAGCTTCAATGTACAGCAGAGGATTTTCCTGATTCCTGAAAAGTACAACACTTAATGTTTCTGAGTAATGTGTTGGCCTTTGAACAAACAGGAAACAGCTCAGTGTCGAGAAAATTAAAAGCCACAAGCGTCATTACTTTGAAGAGGAAGTCCTCAGACTGAATGTGCTGTTCTTATTCTCCAGGTGAGTGAAGACTAAGTGAAGAGCAGTAGATATGGCGTCCTCTGTGCGTCTGTTGGTTCTGAAAGCTTACTTTAGAGGGTCCAGGCTGGCAGGGATGCTGTCTTTGATGTACTGGAGAACCAGTTTCTCAAAGCACTTCATCAGGATGGGGGTAAGAGGCACAGGGAGGTAGTCATTAAGACTAGACACAGCAGACTTTTTAGGCACAGGAATGATGATGGCTATGCTGAGGCAGGAGGGAACAGTCTCTTGTGAGAGTGAGATGTTAAAAATGCAATTAATGAGCTGATTCCAGCTGCTGTGTAGCAGCGGGTCGGGGGCCGGTGTTTTTAGGAGCAAAGGGAAGATAAAGCCTAAACTAATAGCTCAGTTAAACATGTCCATGGAGAAGTGTTCAGAAATGGAGAGGGAAGCATAATAAGAAAATATCATTGATCCTTGAAATATACATGACAGCAAGTTTTCTAAGTTTTATAGACTCACCCCTTTATATGTATGTGTTAACGTATGTGTGCAGGTGTGTTTATTTCTATTTTTATATGCAAACTTTATCTAAGTTTAAAGCGCTT
>NW_024622105.1:0-1862 GCF_008729295.1 Plectropomus leopardus
TGTGTCTTATAAAGTTTAGTTTAGTTTAGTTTAGTTTAGTTTAGTTTTGATTCATTTCATTTTGTTTTATTTAATTCCATTTTGTTTTCTGTTTGTTTCATTGCACAAAATTAAGGATAAAATATTACACAGTAAAATTACAAAGTGAAGTTAACTGTGCAGGAGAGGGCAGAGGCCTAAAGGGCTTATACAAAGTCATCCCCATCAAATAAACAAGTCATTAAAACCTAGTAAATCAAAAAGCAGAACAAAAAAAAAGAAAGAAATCAAAACATAATAAAACCAAATAGAGACGTGCTGCAGAAAGACCCCGAGTCACTCCGTCAAGATTCTGCTGAGATTCTGTTTGTAAATTTTTTTGGGGTCAGGTAAAAGTGTTGTGACACTTCTAAATTTGTCTCAACTTTTGTTAAAGTTTTTCACACTTTATAATTTTGTTTGTCATCCTTTAAATTTGTTTTTAAAAATGTAAATTTGGTTTGTCCTTGGTAAAAGTGTTTTGCTTAATTTTGTTTTGTAAAATGTAAAAAAAAAAAAGAAAAAAAATGCAAATTTCTCACAAGCTTTGTAAAAGTGTTTCACACTTTGTAAATTTGTTGCACTTCCCAGCCACTGTACTTGAGCTCACTGTCATGCATGTGCACACAAATTATGAGGCTGATAGGTCCAGTAGTTTGTGAGATCAGCAGCAAACAGATAGATACACACACACACACACACACACACACACACAAAAACACACACACAACTCAATTTTGTGAAACCAACAGATGATTTTGCGTCCGCAGCACACTGAGGCTGCGGGTACGGCTGATGTTTGCAGGTGTGATGCCTGATGTGTGCTGTTATCAGAGTGTCTCAGATTAGACTGATAGCTGCTGTTTGTCGAGCAGGAGTGGTGCTGGACAGGCAAGTACACATAGACAAACAAACAGCACCAGCCTTTCTTTGCCAAAATTGTTCGTATTTGATCATTTAAATATTCGCTTTCAGTGCATGTAGATCTTTATTTTTCTATTAGTATTTTTTGTTTAGACCTTTAATTCAAACATGCCAAATAAATTGGGAGAATAAAATAAAATATAAGTAAGAAAAAACCTTACCAGAATAGCCAATAGACTACGACGGTGTATTAGTGCCACTGTAGAGTAAAAAACAAATGTAAGCTTTAGCTTTTTAAAATTTATTTATGTATTTTACTTATTTTCAGTGTATTTTCTTTATCTTTTTTTATTAATTTCAAGCTATTTTGGGGGGTCCCTTCACCTGTCTCATTGTCGCTCATTGCCTTCTCACCATGTTTATGTAAGGAATCAAACTAATTTGCTTCAAATGATTATACAAAACAAAAAGCTTTGTTTTTCATTTCCCAACAAGAGATGTCATCTTACTCTTGTCTTATGTCTGTTCCAGTTCCTCGCTTTTTTCTCTTATTCTTCATGCACAAATGTACTAATTGATACAACACCTGTGTTTTCATTACCATTTAAGACAGAAATCAGTAACTGGTCATCAAAGCATATATAAAATGAATAAAATAATAAAATGAATCAGGCATTGCGGCTGAAGTTCAAAGGTCTTTTTTGTTTTTTTTGTCTGAGCTGAACCAGTCTGCTTTATCCTGATGTGAACCACACAAGGTCGATTTAAAGCTGCTTTCTCTGCTGATGTCCACAGACCAGTGATGACTGAACTCTGCTCTCCTGTGTGTGTGTGTGTGTGTGTGTGTGACACACACACACACACATCTCAGATGTAGAGTTTCCAACATCTCAGGTTAGTTTTTATCCCATTTGCCAAAATGAAAAACAGAAATACATTACCAAAACAGACAATGTGAATTTTCTTTGTATCATATAACT
>NW_024622106.1:0-2723 GCF_008729295.1 Plectropomus leopardus
CACACACACACACACACACACACACACTGTTTGCAGTACGTTCTGCTGATGATTTCTCTGATCACGTCACTTACTTTCAGACTTTATGTCGTGATTGTAAGTTCTGAAATGGTTCTGAAGGGGAGAACTGGATCTTACAGCACAGCGTCTGTGTGGCACCAGCAGGACCAGTAACAATTACAGCTGGGTGTCTTTAACCCTTTGAAGTAATAAATCAATAAATGAAAAAGTAAAGACAGTAAAAACCACACAATGCAAACAAGACATAGGGAAAAAAGGCTTAAAAATATTACTAAAAAATATGAAAATGTTATAAATATTTATATCAACAAATTTCTTGCATTTTGTGGAAAATTTCTTACCAGGTTGCTTATTTCCTTTTGCTCCGGTTTAAAAGGGTGAAATACGAGTGAAAGGCATCTGAAAGTAGCCCAAGAAAAGAGATGCCGCTCCAGGTTTCAAAGGGTTAAAAAATGACAATACCAATAGATTATTTAATTCATTACTTTTTTTATACACGTCGGTGATAACTGAGGCCGGACGCATTATGCTTTTGGCTTGTTCGTCCCACTCTCGGGAAAGAAACATCTCCAGAACGCTTTGAGGGGCTTTCTTTAAATTCGGCACAAACGTTCACTTAGACCGAACAATGACCTGACCAGAATTTGGTGGTCAAAAGTCAAGGTCACTGTGACCTTGCATCCGTCTCATTCTCTTGGCCTTTTTGGTGGTTAATTGAGTCACTGTGACCTCACAAAACATGTATTTGGCCAAAACGCAGACCTGTAGACCGGAAGTAAACAGATGTTCCTCTTCCTCTCCAGGTGTGGTTGTTGGCGAGGACGACTGGACGGCTGACCCAAAGAGGAAGAAGCCGGTGAAGGGCGGCAGCCGCCTCTTCATCGGCGCCGCCATCGACGGGAAGTCGGAATATTTCCCGACGCTGTCCAGCAGGAAGCTGGTGGCGGACGAAGAGAGCGTCAACATGTTCTCTCTGGTCTACCAGGACGAGTTTGTGTCCTCGCAGATCAAGATCCCGTCCGACACATTGTCCCTCTACCCGGCCTTCGACATCTACTACGTGTACGGCTTCTCCAGCCGCACCTACGTCTACTTCCTGACGCTGCAGCTGGACACGCAGCTGACGCAGATGGACGCCGGCGGAGAAAAGTTCTTCACCTCCAAAATCGTCCGGATGTGTTCCAATGACACCGAGTTCTACTCGTACGTCGAGTTTCCTCTCGGCTGCACCAAAGACGGCGTGGAGTACCGGCTGGTCCAGGCCGCCTACAAGCAGAAACCGGGGCGGCGCCTGGCGCAGGCGCTCGGCCTGTCGGAGGACGACGATGTCCTCTTCGTCGTCTTCTCACAGGTGACTCACTCTGTCCTGACTGGCTGTTTCACATCTGGACTGTCATTTGTTTTTCTTTCTTTACTTTTTCCCTTTTTTGTCTTTTCATGCTTTTTTTTTGTTAACTGTCTATTTTGGTGTCTTTCATCCTGTATTTCTTTTTTTTTTCATTGCACATTGTTTTGTATATTTCTTTTTTTTTTTTTTACTTATTTTTTTTGTATTTTAATTTTTTTTTCTAGTTTTTGGTCTGTTTTGTTTTTTATTTTCTTTCTGTTTTCTGTATCCTACTTTCTCCCTTTTGTTGATTCTTCTGCAGGCTTTTTGTTTATTTCTTTTTTCTATCTGCTTTCTTTCTGTAGTTATCTATTTAAATATTTATTTTTCATCCCTAACTCTCTTTTTTCTCTTTCCAGTTTACTTTTGTTATTCTCACTCCCTGGCTCATCTCTCTTGTGTTCCCTCTGTTGGCTGCAGTGTGGCGTCCCTCAGGGATCTGAACTGGTGTGTTTTGTTATTTTGTGATTTTCAGGGTCAGAAGAATCGCTCCAACCCTCCCAGAGAGACCGTCCTCTGTCTGTTCACCCTCCACGACATCAACCTGGCCATGAGGGAGAGGATCCGTTCCTGTTACCGCGGCGAGGGTAGGCTCTCGTTACCGTGGTTACTCAACAAGGAGCTGCACTGCATCCACACGGTGAGTTTCACCACCAGCAAAGTAAACACAGACCGGTCAACGTTCACATGACAACAATGTTTTGGGAGGCCTGAATATGCAAACTTACGAAATCGGGTCCCTGAGTGTAATCTTTTCAAAACGCCACCCCTTCTTTTGCTGTGTATATTTGTTTTTGGAGGGAAAACGATATAATAATAGTAATAATAATAATAATGATGTAATTAGAGTAATAATAATAACAATAATAATAATAGATTTTATTTATAAAGTTCTTTTCAAGTTACTCAGTGACAATTTACAAAAGTCAAAAAAAGATCATAAGATGGAATAGACTAAGATACGCAAGGAAATACACACAACAATGACGCATGTTCAAAACAAACTTCTGTCCTTAAAACGAATAAAAGACATCTACATAAGAAAGACCAAAATAAAAAAAACATAAAAACTTGATCATATCATGGACTCTAGTTTCCATGCAAACACACAGAACAGAGCTGGAGCTAAATTATTACAAACCACTGATACATGTTGTGAAATTTATCAATAATGAATGAAAAATACGACCAAAAAAAACCCAAACAAACAAACAACAAACACAAAGATTTCTCTCTCTGTCTGTGCGTCTGCAGCGGGGTTATATGAGGTCGAGGGGGGTAGATGATGTTCTTATTCATGGCAGTAATGGCCTGC
>NW_024622107.1:0-2044 GCF_008729295.1 Plectropomus leopardus
ACACACACACACACACACACACACACACACATACACACATACACACCTCCCTCCATCTGTCTCCTCGGTGGTGGAGGGTTGGTTAGATTTAATGTCCTGCCTCGCCCTGCTCACTGCTCCACATATCAGCTGGGAGGAGATCGAACTGCAGCCAGGAGGAGGAGGAGGAGGAGGAGGAGGAGGAGGAGGAGGAGGTGTGTGTGTGTGCGTGCATGCGTGTGTGTGTGTGTGTCTGACTGTTGGGAGAGGAGCTGATTGCCTTGATTGGCTGCAATTAGTCACACACACCTCCTGTTTTACTGAGGAGGACGAAGGAGACAAGAGTGGACTCCTGTCTCCTTGTCTCCTCTCTCTTCTCTTCTCCTCTCGTGTCTCCTGTCTTCTCCTCCCCCCTCTGGTCTCCTCGTCCATCACGTTAAACAGGACAGTAAGCACCTCCTCTCTGTGTGTCCTCGCTCAGCCTGTCTCTCACGTGATTGGCTCGGTGATTTAAGATCGCTGCATTCTCATTCGTCAGCGGCCTAAACCTCCGTGTTGTGTTCAGGGTCCATAACTCAGCGGAGGAGCTGCGGCAGCTCGATACCAGATAACAGAGGCTGCGGCAGCTCCTCTCCACGCTGAATTCGGGGACAAAAGACACCTGGACACTGTATTCAAGGACAAAAAGACACCTGGACGCTGCAATTAGGGACAAAACGACACCTGGACGCTGCATTCAGGTACAAACGGCCAAAAAGACGCCGCGTTCAGAGACAAACAGAGTTTGTACTAAGTACTATTACGTTAAAGTTAAATAAAATACTGCTATGTTAAAGTTAGATAAAGTACTGCTTTAATAAAGTACTTGTAAAGTCCTGTTATAATTAAATAAATCTAAGCAGAACACATGGTGCTTTTATTCTGAAGGATGCAGCTGCCTATTTCTAATTTCTATTTCTTCTTAATTGAATGCAGAAGTTCAAACACACATCTGGAAAACAGAAACTCGTGATCCTCAGTGCGCTCCCAAAACTCTCAGAGACTGACACAGTTCAACAGACGGACAGTTGGACAGACAGAGAGACAGTCGGACAGACAGACATTTCCCTCAACTGTTGGTTGAGACCAAAAACAGCACAGTGGATCAAATAAAGATCGTCTAGTTCCACCTTCAGAGGATCCAGGTAGGTTCCCTGAGGAACGCCTCCTGCAAACACTAAAGATCCTCGGTGGGCTCCCAAAACTCTGAGACACTACCAAAAGTTGGACAAACAAACAGTTGGACAGACAAATGTCCCCCACAGCAGTTGGCTGAAACCAAAACCCAAAACAACGTCAAAAATAATGTAAAAAAAGATCATCCAGTTCTTCAGAGGACCCAGGCAGGTTCTCTAAGGAACGCCTCCTTCATAAAATAATGATCCTGAGCATCTTCCCAAAACTTTGAGACAGACATTAAGACAGTTGGACAGACAGATAGGTACCTGCAGGTATCCAGGGGTTGCTGGCCGCTCTGTCTTGGGTGTCTCCTTGTTCCCAGTCAAAGTCGTCCTCTTTGGACTGGACCAGAGGACAGTCTGGGGACTGACTGGACAGACAGGCTGAAAGACAAAAATACAGACGGTCAAATTCTAGTCTTCAGAGACAGACAGACAGCGAGACAGACAGGTGGGCGGAGTCTGATGTACAGTCGTGATGACGTTGTGCTGTAGTTCTTTCCTGGGAGTTGTAGTTTTTCAGTTTAGTTTGTGTTTTCATGTTGTGGAGCAGCTTGTGAACATATAATGTTCTTCAGAGTGAGACAGTTCCAGTTCATTAACATCTCCCAGCATGCTCTCTGCTGCCGACACACACACGCACACACACACACACACACACGCACACACACACACACACGCACACACTGATGGAACGCCTCCTCCTTCCTCTGAGACTCAAAGACGTCTAAATCCCTCCATTCACACACACACCGATGCTGCATGTGTGCGTGTGTCTGTGAATGTATTTTATGACATCGACGCCTCTTCAGTGTAATGACTCCAAGTGTGTGTGTGTGTGTGTGTGT
>NW_024622108.1:0-1114 GCF_008729295.1 Plectropomus leopardus
CACTCTTCATAACATTCTGGAGTATATGCAAATTGCCATCATAAAAACGGAGGCAGCAGACTTTGTGAAAATTTTTATTTGTGTCATTCTCAAAACTTTTGGCCATGGCTATATTTTGAAGTACTTACTGGAGTTTCAAAATAGTGCATTTCACCTTCCATTCAAATCATCTCAATACAGGGCTATTAGTTAATTTATATCCAGCTTTAAATGTTTTAATGATTTTTTTTCAAAAAGTATGGATAGAGGGCAATAAGCAATGAAAGAAGAAATGACCCAAAAAATGGTTTAAAAAATGCACAAGAAAATCATGAAAACAAGGCAAACAAGACTTGGAAAAAGTGCTAAAAATATAGTAGTTCTCTAAAAAAAAAAAAATAAATTTGTATTTATGATAATTAGAAATATGTTTTTTCCCTTGCTCTTTTCTTTTTTTCTAATAGAAATTTTATATATGCCAATCCTCCTGCCTGCTCCTCGTCGGTACTGCTGCCTTCGCGGACTGCTTATCTGGTGACGGAACTCCTGCCTGCCCCTGACCATCCCTCAGCTCTATCCACGACGACACCTCCACACGTGTTGTCGGCTCGACAGGCTACGGGGCTTCCTGCTCACCAGCCACAGTTGCTGTAAGCTTCGTCTCTTCTCCTCGCGTGAACCCCAGAGACTGTGCTAGGGCTCTCTGCCTGAAGAACGGACTTTACACGCAACTAACTCTTTGTATGTTGAACATTATCTGCGTTGGCACTAATAAAAGTTATTACCAACTGTTGCTGAGTGTTGGTGTACTGCATTTGGGTCCTAACCACACCCGTTTCAGAATGTGAACCAAACCTTGTTTGTTTGCAGTGAAAACTCCGGGGCACATTTAATTGCTTCAAATGGAGATCTGTTTCAAAGCAAGTGTATCAGAGATGGAAAGGGGAAAGAAAAAAAAACAACAACATAAAGGTTAGATTTTTGGGGTGTTTTTTTCTGTTGGAGCAAATAGTTTGGTAGTTTTGATAGTTTTCGATGGGTGTAATAGAAAACTCTCCTCCTGCTTTCTCAAAACATCCAGTAAGGGCGTGGGTATGAATGTCAGCCCGCTGTGATAAACCAATTCAAGTGCTGC
>NW_024622109.1:0-1489 GCF_008729295.1 Plectropomus leopardus
TCAGAAACAAAGGGGGATAAGGAAAGTATTGATATACTGCAGTGTATTGTTTGATGTACAGGAGAAAAGAGCTGCTCCATGTGTAAGATATGCAGCGGCAGTTGCAAAATTACTAGAAAAAGTCGCACATGTTGTCATGCATCACCCACTGACAATTTTGACCTCACACGCCACAGTGGCGTTTGTAACATCCTCTGCATTCACACTGACACCATTAAGGCAGAATAGAATTTTGAAAGCGCTGACACAACCACACATAACATTTGTACATCAGGGCATAAATATGGCAAATCAAATACTGGAAGGACCCCCACATTGTTGTATAACAGCAACTCGGGATAAAACCAAAGTAAGATCTGATCTAAGTGAAACTCCGCTGACTAACCCAGAAGTACAGTTGTACACAGATGGATGTTGTTTCAGACATCCAGACCGGGGGCTCCAAGCATGATATGCTGTGGTAGAGTTAGGGACAGATGAGACACCAAAAATAGCCAAACAAGAAAAGATGACTGGAAGTGTATCAGCCCAGAAAGCGGAACTGAGAGCAGTAATAGCAGCCTTAGAGGTATCACAGGATGAAAGTGTAAACATCTATACAGATTCAGCATATGTATACAATGCGGTACACAGAGATCTAATTGGGTGGATACAAGCAGGCTTCACGACCAGTGGAGGAAAAAGCATGGCACATGAGAAAATGATGAGGGAGTTAGCGGAGGCCTTACAACTCCCAAAAGAAGTAGCCATAATGAAGGTGAAAGGTCATAGCACTCTAGATGATAGAGAAGCCAAAGGAAATGAGGAAATGATGCAGCTGACCATGCAGCAAATCAGGCAGCAGGATATACTGTAAATATGATGATGCTAGCCTCAGACCCACCGATGGGTGATAATGTAAATATGGAAACAATTAAAAGAGCACAAGGAGCCAGTTCTGAAGAAACAAAGAAGCACTGGCAGTCCAAAGGGGGACAACAAAACAGCCAAGATATATGGCATGTAAATAATCAAGTAATAATGCCCCCACAGTGGCTTGACAGCATGTTGACACAGACTCACGGACCTGATCACAGAAACATTGGACAGATGACTCATGACTTACGACATTGGTGGATTGACAAGAAGAATGAAGCACTCAGAAATGTTGTAAAAGAGTGCGCAGTGTGTCAAACATGCAACGTAAGACCAGCTCTTAGAGTGGAAGCTGGCAAATACCCAGAACCGACAGCTCCAGGTGAAGAGATAACCATTGATTTTACAGACATGTTGAAACGTGAGAATGGGAAACGTTACATGTTGGTCATTGTGGACTCCTTTTCGAGGTTGGCTGAGGCCTTATCCCACAGCGAAAGAGGATGCCACGCCTAAGTTAATTCGATCAGATAACGGAACACATTTCAAAAACAAAGACCTGAAGAAAGTTGAAAAAGCTTTAGGATTAAAGCATAGATATGGGACAGTGTATCACCCTCAGTCCCAGGGAAAG
>NW_024622110.1:0-1986 GCF_008729295.1 Plectropomus leopardus
GCCAATCAACTTTTCATAGTGGCATAACATACCAAGTATAGACTGCACTTTTTAGAGCTTTTCTAGTCTTCAGACTTTTTTTCCTACACCTTACATGTGCCTCTTTTTTCTAAACCTAACCATCCGTGACTTTGTTGCCATGGTCATCCCACGCCAAATCACCTCACAGCCCCCCAGTTCGTATCATGGATTCTCTAGAAGAAAAAAAATAGTTTAAAATATCTATTAAATTCATAAGACTCCGCAAGATCCTATTGCTGTACTCCAAACACTTTTTAAGTTAGGAATTTTTTAAGTTTGGCTACCTGAGCAAAATTTCAGCAATTTTGTGATTCTCTGTATGTGTAATCTACACCTCACCAATTATTCATTTTTCACTGGATTAGTGCTCTTCACCCCTTTGTGGTCAATGGATCAATGTCTTGCTCCTCAGCCATCATCCCCCTGTGCGGTTGATTTGGCACTGCCATGTGGACTGCAGGGCCCAAGAGGAGGGGGATGACACCGTCTCCAGCAGAGTTTAGGACAAGGTAAACAGTGATGGCTACCAAGAGGGCCCAGGGGAGCAGGTCTAATGTGGCCGAGGTGGTGGAGCAGAGTGCTTCCTCTCCATCCCCAGGGGATATGAATGTTGATTAAACATGTGCTCAACCTTGGATATTGAGTAATTGGACGTGGAGCAAATGTCAAGCGTTTGTTAATCTCAGCATTATGTGGGGGTTGATAGTGTGTGATCAGTGGGGGAGCTGGGCTCAGAGCTGATGAGGCATGATTGAAAAGATGAGGGTTGAGTAAAAAAACAAAAGGCAACCCTGTGCCGTTGGTGGTCAAAAATGTAATAATAACCTCACTACACTCTAAGAAGAGCCGGGCCCACATAGTGTTTTGCTTTGGCGGAAGAGTTGTGATAGGGCGCTGGGGAGCGCTGAGGGGAAAAAAAGGGCTCCCAGAGACGTGCTGATTGTGTTGATTGTATTGATTGTGCATGGGTTGGTGTCTATGACCACAGTAACTTAACAACATATCACCATCCTAACTGCTGTTTTTATGACAAACTAGTGTCACTTGAGACTGTGACTTTGTTGCCTAATCCTAACCATTGTGACAGTCAGCGTTGGCATCATTTGACATCATGGTAACTGCATCCCAGAGCGTAAACAGTTAATGCAGAAGGATACCTAAAACATAAGTACATGCAGGAAGGTCACTGAAAGAGCAGCACCATGTGACAAGTTGGGATGAAAATGTGGTGATGGGTCCAATAGCCAGATATAAGCTCTGAGAGATACTTCCAACAAATCCCACAGCCCAGTCCAGAACGAAAACTTGAAAATAAAAAACAAAAGATGCACTTCAAAATACTTCAGATGATGACTATGAAAGCGAATTGATTTGAATTACCTTGCTGCCAGTATATGCTATAGAAAAAAGAAAAATCATTCTATTCCTAATCAAAACACCAACGAGCACAGTTATGATCTGAAATAAAAAGATACCTGGGAAAAACAGACTCAACATTTAATGAAAGAGTAAAAACAAGATCCAGAATATTTGCAAAATAAAAAAATCTGCATTTTCATTTTTATCAATTTAGCATGTTGACATGAGATCTACAAGCTTTTTTTTTTTTTTAATTTTTTTTTAAACTTTATTTTTTCCTTTTTATAACACAAACATGAGGTCATTAACACATATTAAGTTCACACTAAATAAGACAGACGTATAGAGGGTACCAGTCACAGGATAATTCACTCTGGTTCAGAAACTCAACGTTCAAGATCAGAAAAAACAACAATTTCAGTCATCACACTCTGCATCTAAGTATGCGACCCATTTAACCCAGTATTCTTCTCCCTTTTCCTCCTGTAATTTCAAAGTAAAAGTTATACATTCCATACGGTGTATAGTGTTTATTATGTTTTTCCATTGGTTCAGGGTGGGAGGTTCTCTTAAAAGCCAACATCTGGTGACTGCTTTTTTACTTGC
>NW_024622111.1:0-1291 GCF_008729295.1 Plectropomus leopardus
CTTCAAATAGTGGTGAGTAGGCCTATAGCACTTTATACTGACATTGTGTTTGTGAACATGCACACAAACCGCTGTACCAGTTTTACTAACCTTTACAGCTGCTGATACAGGCTATGAGTTGAAATAGTTCAAGTGGGTGTCAAAATGATGTGGTCGCTATCTGTGGTGCTGCTGCTTTGAATTGGTGTTGTTTTATTATTAGTGACCATGTAGCAAATGGTTTTGATGTTCTCTTGGTTTGTTATACTTCATGTCGGTTTGATGGACTTCAAAATGACATAGTCGCTCTCTGTGGTGCTGAAGCTTGTAAGTCCCGCTGTTGCGGGCATGTGTATATTGTAAAATGATGTTATCATGAGCTTTATTATAAGGGCCCGGTCATTTGCCCCGCCCCCGGCCCGGCTCTGATTGGTTCCGCTAGTGGATGGGAGCGCCCACTCCCGAGTCCCTCGGCCCTGCTTCCTCACCGGAATGCGTGGCGGTGGGATTGAGGAGGTCTTCGAAGTATTCCTTCCACCAATCCACAACGTCCCAAGTTGAGGTCAGCAGGGCACTGTCCCCACCATACACAGTGTGCTGAGCACTGCTTCCCCCTCCTGAGACGCTGGATAGTAGTCCAGAACCTTTTCAAAGTCATTAGGAATTCGTTCTCCATGGCCTCACCAAACTCCTCCAACGCCCGGGTTTTCACCTCGGCGACCGCCATAGCTGCGCTCCGCTTGACCTGCTGGTACCTGTCTGATCCACAGGCCAAGAAGGGCCAACAGGACTCCTTCTTCAGCTAGACAGCATCCCTCATCACCGGTGTCCACCAGCGGGTTCGACAGGCACTGACCACCTTACGGCCACAGCAAGTCATTTAAGAAATCCTTATTGGGTTTAGGTGATCACAGATCATGGCAGATCTTCAGTTTTAGTGTTATTGGACCTCAGTGCTGCATTCGACACAGTCGACCATGATATATTACTTGATCGACTAGAAAATTGGGTGGGACTATCTGGCACAGTTCTTGATTTGTGTGCATCCTACTTAAAGGGCAGGGATTATTTTGTGTCAATAGGTAACTTTAGATCTGAGCAGACCAAAATTACATGTGGAGTCCCCCAAGGCTCCATCCTGGGGCCTCTTCTGTTCAACATCTACATGCTTCCACTTGTTCAGATCATAGAAAAAAACAAAATAGATTACCATAACTATGCTGATGACACCCAGCTCTACATTTCAATGTCCCCAGGTGACCATAGCCCCATACAAGCACTGGGTAAATGCATGGAGCAAATATCTGAATGG
>NW_024622112.1:0-2057 GCF_008729295.1 Plectropomus leopardus
TAATATTACAAAAAATAAAAGAGGGATTATTATAAATAAGAAAAATAAATACATTAAAAAATGAATAAAAGATACAAAAGAATAATCAAAATAGAATTGTGTAAGTGCTTCAAGTAAAAATAAGTACTAAAATAATTAAAACACACTTGGGTTCTTAATAAAACCATAAAGTGATAATTGCTTTACGTATCAAAGTATTCAAATGACAGGGGGAAACGCTTATCGAGAGTACTCGACACACCTGAAATCTGAAATATCTTGTCATTAGTCTCACACACACACACACACCATAACGAGAGCCTGCTGCATACCACAGCAGCGCAGGAAAATAGTCCGCACTTTTGTGTCTTTCAATAAAAACGTCGTCATTCGTCATAAAAAACGCCAAGTGGCGTCGAAAGGGCAGAAAGTATCGGCTGAAACTGAAAATGAGCGATAGGAAGACGCGAAATAACATTTAAACAACAAATTTACGTTCTTTGTTACGGCGTCGCTGCTTCTTGTTAGAAACAGCTTTGACAACATAAAATATCTTTCAAAGACTTGTATGTACCGTGTGTAGAGATATTTCTTGGCTTACCTTCAGGTAACGTCTCCACTTTTAATCAAGGCGCTCTTTTTCGATGCGAGCTTCCGTCTTCCGGGCTGCGATGTTGACGCGCACGCTGATTGGCTGCTCCAATCCGACACAATGCCCGGAAACTCCTCCCCCTCTGTGCTCACAGCTGGGCTGCTGTTGAAGAACATGTGTGGGACAAGTTATTTATAACATGCTTGCAGTCACTGGAGAAAGTGATATTTGGAACAGAACATGCAATACTAGATACACCAAAAAGGTTTTAATTCTCTGAAATGTCTTTTTCCCCATATCAGTAAAGTTTAAACACATTTAGTCTCAAAATATTGTGTGTAGATGTCTGTAATGGGTGTGGCAGTACATTGTAAAGACACATATTTGTGTCACAAAAACACTGACAGAAGAAACATTTAAGATTGTACATCAACTCTAACCCAGTTAACCATTTGAAGACTGAATAAGTTGTCTTTTCTCAAAATGAAGAAAATGTGAAAAAAATAAGGCGACAAAACAAAAACAGGGTAAACAATAAACAAAAATAAAGGCAATTACAATTTATCTTGTGTGTCAATGATATATAAAAGTAAAGGTTTCCTTTATTAAGTTTGTATATGTGTGTACTTAAGTACTGTACTTAAGAACAAATCTGAGTTACATGTTCTTTACTTTGTCAATCCATCCCACTTTTAATCGATTCAAAACATTTAGCCGAAAGCTTTAGTTACTAGTTAATTCAAAAAAGAAGTTCAAAAAAATATGTTTTGTTATAAATTAAACCACCCAACAGTTACAAGTGGGGCTGCACCTTACGATTATTTTTTTATTGTTTATCTATCGATTATTTTTTAAATTGATCTATTATTTTTTTATTACTCAATAAATATAACAACAAATTTACTGAAAATAACATTTTAAAACTCGTCATACGCTGCAGGGCATTATTCCCCAACAAAAAATAGCCCAGTCTTAACTGGTATCTGTGTTACAGTCTGATATAAAGTCTCTCCAAAATAAAACCAATGCAAGAGCTTGTTCCACTCAAGTAAAAGGAATGTAGTGCAATCTACATTTAGCAATCCAACAGCAAAATAAATAAATGTAAAATTCAAGTCACTTAACAAAACAGTTACTCTTTGTTACAGTAACAAACATCAAATCTAGCAGTGCAACAAAACATCTTTACAGTAAAATTAGTGCAATTTGAATAACACTAACTTTTCTCTAACAGAAATAATTATAACTAGTACAATCTTTCTGCATCAGAATAGTCCAGCCTTAACTTCCTTCAGGCATACAGCTGCCTGCTGATATGAGTGCTGTATGTTCATATTTATAAGCACATATTTCTCTCATTTATGAAGTTATACAAGCTCCTGCACAGCTGACAACCCCATCCTGTAAATGTTTCAAAATAAAATGCATTGTAACAGCAACTGATGGCAGTCTGTCAGACAGTAAGATAGCTTTTGTTTTGAAAGGG
>NW_024622113.1:0-1072 GCF_008729295.1 Plectropomus leopardus
CTTTCCCACTGAAAGTTACACCCATGGTTACACGTCACTGCTTGCTTTTTCTTAAGACAATTAATATGAACTGACACTTTTATACTGGAGTCTGAAGGCTGTGCAGCAACTTCTATGATTTTGTTTTTATTTACAAATTTTATGAAACCGCTAATAATCCTCAAGACAAAATAAACAATCCACTCTACGAAAAGACCTTTTGCAAACTCATCCAAGGAGTCTCAGCAGACTAGTGGGGAATATTCAGGGTCAGAGTTGAACTTGTTTGAACCAATGATCATGTAAAACTAAATCACAACTCTCAGGAGTGATTATGGGCAGTAATGGTTTTGACACTTGCAATGAATGTGTTACAATAAACAAATTCACTTCACACTAAAGGCTGACTCAGCTCCAACTCCACACAGGATCAGGCAGCGGGAGATGTGCCAAACTGCCAGGGAAGTTTGTTTGTGTGTGTGTGTGTGTGTGTGTGTGTGTGTGTGTGGGTGGTGGTGGTGGTGGGGGGAGGGGGGGGCTGTCACATGATGAGGAAATGTCTTGTGTGCTGAGATCATATACAGCGTCTTCACTGTAATACATCCATGATATACAGTCTATGGCGGAGAGGAGGAATTTAAAAAAAAAAAAAAATTAAAAAGGGAAAGCGGGAGGGAAGTGGAGAAAGTGAGACAGCAGCATCCTGTCGGGGAGCATGTCAGCACTTGTCGAGGAGGAGGAGGAGGAAGTAATCTCGACCAGACAACACTGTGATCCGTCTATCAAAATAAAAGCATGTTAATTGGTGTTTACAGTGATTCGATTATTGGGGACTACAGAAAGAAGTTCAAATGGAGAATTAAACTGTTATTTATAAACACAATGCAGATTGGTGCAGGGTGATATACATTATTGGCAGATCAGCTAACTGCACAAGACGTAAGACCAAATGTGTAGGTCCTGTATTTCTGAATGTTGTATTGCATTTGGTTTTAGAGATTTGTATGCACACACACATATGTATATAGACTGTATATTAGCCCACGTTTCACAATTTCACATTAATTCAGATGTTGTTATGCATGTTTTGGTT